>NC_053028.1:323144906-323161401 GCF_003073215.2 Triticum urartu
CATATATGCTAGTCGCTTGCTGCAGCTCCACCTCATACCTTTTACCTTACCCATAAGCTTAAATAGTCTTGATCGCGAGGGTGTGAGATTGCTGAGTCCCTGTGGCTCACAGATACTTTCAAAACCAGTTTGCAGGTGCTGATGTTACCAAGCAGGTGACACAACCAAGCTCAAGGAGGAGCTCCATGAAGATCTTGTCCTTTGTGTTGTTCCGTTCTAGTTGATCAGTAGTGGAGCCCAGTTGGGGTCGATCGGGGACTTGTCGCATTTGGGGTTCTTCTTTTATTTTGGTTCCGTAGTCGGACCTTGATTGTATTTGGATGTTGTAATGCTTTATTCATGTATTTGTGTGAAGTGGCGATTGTAAGCCAACTATGTATCTTTTCCCTTATGTATTACATGGGTTGTGTGAAGATTACCTCATTTGCGACATTGCTTTCAATGCGGTTATGCCTCTAAGTCGTGCTTCGACACGTGGGAGATATAGCCGCATCGAGGGCGTTACACAATGAGTGCCTCCAACTAACAAGAGTCCCAGGGGGAGTTTTGTTTGCAATTATTTTGATTTAGTTTGCATAAACATGGGACTGGGCATCCCGGTGACCAGCCATTTTCTCGTGAGTGAGGAGCGGAGTGCACTCCTCTTGAGAATAACCCGCCTAACATGGAAGATACGGACAACCCTGGTTGATACATGAGCTATTTGAGCATACAAACAGGATATTTATTTGAAGGTTTAGGGTTTGGCACATACAAATTTACTTGGGACAGCAGGTAGATACCGTATATAGGTAGGTATGGTGGACTCATATGGAATAACTTTGGGGTTTATGGAATTGGATGCACAAGCAGTATTCCCGCTTAGTACAGGTGAAGGCTAGCAAAAGACTGGGAAGCGAATAGCTAGAGAGCGACAACAGTCATGAACATGCATTAAAATTAATCAACACCGAATGCAAGCATGAGTAGGATATAATGCACCATGAACATAAATATCGTAGAGGCTATGTTGATTTTGATTAAACTACATGCGTGAACATGTGCCAAGTCAAGCCACTCGAATCATTCAGAAGAGGATACCACCCTATCATACCACATCACAACCATTTTAGTAGCATGTTGGCACGCAAGGTAAACCATTATAAGCTCCTAGCTAATTAAGCATGGCATAAGCAACTACAATCTCTAATTGTCATTGCAAACATGTTTATTAATAATAGCCTGAATCAGGAACAATGAACTAATCATATTTACAAAAACAAGAGAGGTCAAGTTCATACCAGCTTTTTTCATCTCAATAAGTTCATCATATAATCATCATTATTGCCTTTCACTTGCACAACCGAATAGTGTGGATAATAATAATAGTGCATGTGCATTGGACTAAGCTGGAATCTGCAAGCATTCAATTCAAGAGAGAAGACAAGGTAATATGGGCTCTTTGTTAGATCAACAATAATGCATATAAGAGCCACTTTAACATTTTAATTATGGTCTTCTCCTCTCGACCCCCAAAGAAAAGAAACGAAACTATTTACACGGGAAAACTCCCAACAAGCAAAAGAAGAACGAGAAATATTTTTGGGTTTTCTTTTTAATTACTACTACTACAGCATGAAAAGTAAACTAACTAAAATCTATAACTATTATTTTTGGTTTTTCTTAAGGTTTTTCAAACACACAAGAAGAAAACAAGAAAAGGGAAAATAAACTAGCATGGATGATACAATGAAAAAGTATGAGCACCGACAACTAGCAATGAGTGTGTGAACATGAATGTAATGTCGGTGAGAAATACGTACTCCCCCAAGCTTAGGCTTTTGGCCTAAGTTGGTCTATGGCCACGGCTGGCCAGGCGGATATCCAAAGTAATAGTTGGGGTCATACTGTGAAGAAGCCTCGGATTGCCACTGGTTGGCAATCACCTCAGGATGCCACTGGTAATCAGACACTCATGGAGGATCAAATTGTGGTTCCGGCTCTGGATCTGTAGCTGATGTAGGGTTCCGGTGGGCGTGAATGGCCTCCAACGGAACAAGGTACTTGCGTGCAGATAAATCAAACAAGGAAGGAGCAGGCAAGGTAATAGTCTGAGGATGATTTTTACCAAATATTAATTTGTACTTAAGCGCCTTTTCCCTATTCTTAACAATAAAATCATGTGCTTCCACACTCTTATAGTCTAGATAAATAGGAGGCAACAATTTTTCTTCTTTCTCATAAATGCCTAATAGGTATGTTATAGTATGCAGCGAGGCGCGAGGCGAAGATGCCTTCCAAGATGGGGCCCTTAGTACGGTTAAGGTTTAACCGCTTTGCAACAATAGCGCCCATACTAAATATGTCATCACGAAATAAGGCATGGCATAAAATAAAAATATCAGGGGCACTCAGGTTTCCACAGTTACCATGCCCAATTAAGCATCTACTAGCAAATATAGCAAAGTAACGTAGAATAGGAAAGTGTATGCTAGTAATTCATGCATCAGAAACCTTCCTCGTTTCCCCTACAGCAATGGTATCAATAAACCCATCCACATCGTCACAATGTGGTTCCTCTATGATGCCCGAAAACGGCAACTTGCAAACCTCTCAAAATTCACGAAGGGTCATCTCCTTATACTCATCATATAAATAAAAATCCACCGTAGGTGGTGACCTCCTAGAATGGAAATGAAAATTTTGCACAAAGATATTAGTGAGTAAGAGATACTGTTCGTGTTGGTCGCGGAGGAAGTCGGTGAGGCCTGCATTCTCAGCCAACTCATAAAAATCATCATAAATCCCGGTTGCTTTCAAGAAATCATCACAAGGCCATTCACACGGCCGAACCTCCGTGGTGCAAGGCAGATTATATTTGGGCTTCTCTTCTTCTTCACTTTGCTTATCCTTCGAGCTTCGGCTCGAAGAGCCCCTCAAAAATCTCTTCATATTTTTCAAGGAACAATCCCCCAAAGCAGTTTTGTGAGAGGTGCTTTGAGCAAGGAGATCGAAAATCGCAGCAAAATGAGCTAGAACTGGTGCTTGAGCTGGTTGGTGATTTTTGGGAGGAAGGAGTGTGTGGTAGCTGGAATAAGTGGAGGGGAGCCACTATGGGCCCATGAGGCAGGGGGCACGCCCAGGGGGGTGGGCGCTCCCTGGACCCTCGTGGCCAGGTGCTTGCTCCCCCTGCTGTGTTCACAGTGCCAGATATTCTCAAATATTCCAGAAAAAATCATATTTAAATTTCAGGGCATTTGGAGAACTTTTATTTTCGGGGTATTTTTTATTGCATGGATAATTCAGGAAACAGACAGAAAAATACTATTTTTGCTTTGTTTAATATAAATAACAGAAATTAAAAAGAGGGTACAGAGAGTTGTGTTTTCTAAATTCATCCATCTCATGCTCATCAAAAGGAATCCACTAACAAGGTTGATCAGGTCTTGTTAACAAACTCATTCTGAATAACATGGAACTGGAGATTTTCGAATGACACTAGGTTACCTCAACAGGGATATGCATGTCCCCAATAGTAAGAATATCATATTTCTTCTTGACAGTAGGAAGAGGAAATTCAAAACCTCCAAGAGTAATAGTTGAATTTTTCCAATAGAATTGATACTGTGGACTTGAGGTTGTTTCCTCGGAAAGTGTATCGTATGCTCATTACCATTAACATGAAAAGTGACATTGCCTTTGGTGAAATCAATAACAGCCCCTGCAGTATTCAAAAAGGGTCTTCCAAGAATAATAGACATACTATCGTCCTCGGGAATATCAAGAATAACAAAGTCCGATAAAATAGTAACGTTTGCAACCACAACAGGCACATCCTCACAAATATCGACAGGTATAGAAGTTGATTTATCAGCCATTTGCAAAGATATTTCAGTAGGTGTCAACTTATTCAAATCAAGTCTATGATATAAACAGAGAGGCATAACACTAACACCGGCTCCAAGATCACATAAAGCAGTTTTAACATAGTTTCTTTTAATGGAGCATTGTATAGTTGGTACTCCGGGATCTCCTAGTTTGTTAGGTATTCCACCTTGAAAAGTATAATTAGCAAGCATGGTGAAAATTTTAGCTTCCGGTATCTTTCTCTTATTTGTAACAATATCCTTCATATATTTAGCATAAGGATGCATTTTAAGCATATCAGTCAAACGCATACATAAAAAGATAGGTCTAATCATTTCAGAAAAGCGCTCAAAATCCTCATCATCCTTTTTCTTGGATGGTTTAGGAGGAAAAGGCATGGGTTTCTGAACCCATGGTTCTCTTTCTTTACCGTGCTTCCTAGCAACAAAGTATCTCTTATCATAACGTTGATTCTTTGATTGTGGGTTATCAAGATCAACAGCAGGTTCAACCTCTACATCATTGTCATTGCTAGGTTGAGCATCAACATGAACATCATTATTAACATTATCACTAGGTTAATGCTCATTACCAGATTGTGTTTCGGCATCAGAGATAGAAATATCATTGGGATTCTCAGGTGTGTCTACAACAGGTTCACTAGAAGCATGCAAAGTCCTATCATTTTTCTTTTTCTTCCTCTAAGATGGACTAGGTGCATCAATATTATTTCTCTGAGAATCTTGCTCAATTCTCTTAGGATGGCCCTCGGGATACAATGGTTCCTGAGTCATTTTACCACCTCTAGTCATAACTCTAACAACATTATCATTTTTCTTACTATTTAATTCATTGAGCAAATCATTATGAGCTTTAAGTACTTGTTCTACTTGAGTGGTAACCATAGAAGCATGTTTACTAATAAGTTTTAGTTCACCTTTAACATTAGCCATATAATCACTCAGATGTTCAATCATATAAGCATTATGTTTCAATTGTCTACCAACATAAGCATTGAAGTTCTCTTATTTAACAATAAAATTATCAAACTCATCTAAGCATTGGCTAGCAGACTTATAACGAGTAATATCACTTCATCAAATCTATAGAGAGAATTTACCTTTACTACCTGTGTCGGGTTATCAAGACCATGTATTTCTTCAACAGGTGGCAAATTAAGACCATGTATTTTTTCAATAGGAGGTAAATTCTTCACATCTTCGGATTTAATACCTTTTTCTTTCATAGATTTCTTTGCCTCTTGCATATCTTTAGGACTGAGAAATAGAATACCCCTTTTCTTCGGAGTTGGCTTAGGAGTTGGTTCAGGAATTGGATCAGGGATTGGATCAGGGAGTGTCTAATTATTTTCATTAGTCAACATATAATTCAATAGAATTTCAGCTTCATCAATAGTTCTTTCCCCGAAAACACAACCAGCGCAACTATCCAGGTGGTCTCTGGAAGCATTAGTTAGTCCATTATAAAAGATATCAAGTATTTCATTTTTCTTGAGAGGATGATCAGGCAAAGCATTAAGTAATCGGAGAAGCCTCCCCCAAGCTTGTGGGAGACTCTCTTCTTCAATTTGCACAAAATTATATATTTCCCTTAAAGCAGCTTGTTTCTTATGAGTAGGGAAATATTTAGTAGAGAAATAATAAATCATATCCTGGGGACTACGCACACAACCAGGATCAAGAGAATTAAAGCATATCTTAGCATCACCCTTTACTGAGAATGGAAATAATTTAAGGATATAATAATAGCGAGTTTTCTCATCATTAGTGAACAGGGTGGCTATATCATTTAGTTTAGTAAGATGTGCCACAACAGTTTCAGATTCATAGCCATAGAAAGGATCAGATTCAACTAAAGTAATTATCTCAGGATCAACAGAGAAATCATAATCCTTATCAGTAACAAAGATAGGTGAAGTAGCATAAGCAGGATCATATTTCATTCTAGCATTCAGAGTTTTTTGTTTCAGCTTAGCTAATAATTTCTTAAGATCACTCCTATCATTCCAAGCAAGAAAATCTCTAGCAGTTTCTTCATCCACAACATAGCCCTCAGGCACAACAGGTAATTTATATCTAGGGAAGAATCTTCATCATCACTTTCATCAATATTATCAGTTTCAATAATTTCATTCTCTCTAGCCCTAGCAAGTTGTTCATCAAGAAATTCACCAAGTGGCACAGTAGTATCAAGCGTAGAAGTAGTTTCATCATAAGTATCATGCATAGCAGAAGTGGCATCATCAATAACATGCGACATGTCAGAATTAATAGCTGAAGCAGGTTTAGGTGTCGCAAGCTTACTCAAAACAGAAGGTGAATCAAGTGCAGAGCTAGATGGCAGTTCCTTACGTCCCCTTGTAGTTGAGGGATAAATCTTGGTTCTTGGATCTTTCAAGTTCTTCATAATGATAAGCAGATATAAATCCCAAGTGACTCAAAGAATAGAGCTATTCTCCTCGGCAATGGCGCCAGAAAATAGTCTTGATAACCCACAAGTATAGGGGATCGCAACAGTTTTCGAGGGTAGACTATTCAGGCCAAATTTATTGATTTGACACAAGGGGAGCCAAAGGAGATTCTCAAGTATTAGCAGCCGAGTTGTCAATTCAACCACACCTGGAAACTTAATATCTGCAGCAAGGTATTTAGTAGCAAAGTAATATGATAGTAGTGGTAACGGTAGTAAAAGGTAACGGTAGCAAAAGTAATATTTTTGGTGTTTTATAGTGATGATAACAATAGCAACAGAAAAGTAAATAAGCGAAGAACGATATATGGAAAGCTCGTAGGCAATGGATCGGTGATGGAGAATTATGCCGGATGCGGTTCATCATGTAGCAGTCATAACATAGGGTGACACAGTACTAGCTCCAATTCATCAATGTAATGTAGGCATGTATTCCGAATATAGTCATACGTGCTTATGGAAAATAACTTGCATGACATCTTTTGTCCTACCCTCCCGTGGCAGATGGGTCCTATTGGAAACTAAGGAATATTAAGGCCTCCTTTTAATAGAGTACCGGACCAAAGCATTAACACATGGTGAATACATGAACTCATCAAACTACGGTCATCACCGGGAGTGGTCCCGATTATTGTCATTTCGGGGTTGCCGGATCATAACACATAGTAGGTGACTATAGACTTGCAAGATAGGATCAAGAACTCTCATATATTGATGAAAACAATATAGGTTCAGATCTGAAATCATGGCACTCGGGCCCTAGTGACAAGCATTAAGCATAGCAAAGTCATAGCAACATCAATATCAGAACATAGTGGATACTAGGGATCAAACCCTAACAAAACTAACTCGATTACATGATAAATCTCATCCAACCCATCACCGTCCAGCAAGCCTATGATGGAATTACTCACGCACGGCGGTGAGAATCATGAAATTGGTGAGGGAGGATGGTTGATGATGACGATGGCGACGGATTCCCCTCTCCGGAGCCCCAAACGGACTCCAGATCAGCCCTCCCGAGAGAGTTTAGGGCTTGGCGGCGGCTCCGTATCGTAAAACGCGATGAATCCTTCTCCCTGGTTTTTTTCTCCCCGAAAGTGAATATATGGAGTCAGGGTTGAGGTCGGTGGAGCGTCAGGGGGCCCACGAGGCAGGGGGGCACGCCTAGGGGGGTAGGGCGCGCCCCCACCCTCGTGGACAGGTGGAGCCCCCCTGACGTGGATCTTCCTTCTAGTATTTTTTATATATTCCAAAATAATTCTCCGTTGATTTTCAGGTCATTCCGAGAATATTTATTTCTGCACAAAAATAACACCATGGCAATTCTGCTGAAAACAACGTCAGTCCGGGTTAGTTCCATTCAAATCATGCAAGTTAGAGTCCAAAACAAGGGCAAAAGTGTTTGGAAAAAGTAGATACGACGGAGACGTATCAGGGCTTCAAACTCTTCATCGGGATAGAGCTGCTCCCAAGTCTTTGAGATCAAGAGATGCAGGTAAGGTCCATAGATGGGCACCTTACGGTTGAGCACGGAAAACTGTAGCTCACACCACATGATGTGTGAGACATCAAGTGGTTCCGTCTGATGGAGACGCGCCTTCTCACAGATGAGCATCATGTCTACAAGATAAGCATGCACCTTATCCTTGTCACCAATGCGTGGAAAGAGGGAGTTGCAGAAGATCCGGTGCATGCTGTCAAGGAATGGATTCAGCACCCAGGTCTTCTTGTCAGTGCCTAGCTTCTTCTCAACAAGGTACGGCTGAAGCTTGTCCTTGTTGGCCGACTCGGCGTTGGCATGAGGGCGGACACCAACGCACGAATTGAGCCCCTCATCACAAACATGAAGCAGTGCCATGAAGTCCTTCCACTTAGCAGTCATCCATTTCCCATTGGTCATCCATGTCATGGTCCGTTCCTCATCAGGATGGAAGTGGACCGGCACAAATAATTGAGCCACAATCTCTGGGTCATAGTCCATGTGGAACCTGAGCAAGTCCTTAATGCCAAATTGCTCCACCAGGTCCAAAGCCTCACCAAAATATTCCCGGTGATTGTCCTTCCTCATATGAACCATGTCAATCCAGTGCACGTCCATGTAGATGTTTTGCTTGGCCTTGATCACATCTAGGAACATAAGGTTCTGTTGCTTGGTCCAAAACAAATCATTTCCTCTGAAATTCTCACGGGGCTTCACATAGGGGTTGATCCTCCTGCGAGTGATAAACTCGCCAAGAGGAACCTCATCCATGCCCATTGTTGGCTCCTTGATCTTGGTGGCGGTTGACTTGGTCTTGCGTTGGGGGGCACTGGAACCTCATCTTGGTTGCATATGCGCTTCGAACCCGTGTCATGGCTGGGATTCGAACGGCGGACATTGGAGCCATCACCTATGCCACACAACACAAACACGAGAGAAACCGAGAAGGATTATTGCAAAGACGAGGGCCAAAACCAAATGAAACAAGCAAACACGAGATTTGGAAGGAGAAAACAACAAAATTTGCAAATCTACGATAGTACCGGACAGGTTCACAAAAGTAAAATATTACAGCCGCTCCAGCCGCGGCAGTACTGTGCCGGAGTGGCATGGTAGTACCGCGCCCCGGGCGGTAGTACCGCATCTAGAAGCGGTAGTACCGTGCTGAGGTCTGTTCATGGGAGAGGGTACAGTAGTACCACTCCAGGAGGAGCGATAGTACCGCACGGACTTGACGGCGACATGAACAGCAGATCAGGATATTGATCCGAATCTAGAAACAACCGCAACACTAGATCGGTACTACCGTTGATCAAACTATACTGTTGTATCATTCCAAATAGCATGTCTACTGCACTAGCAATCTCCTACAATCCTCTCTTGCAAAGATTTAGCCAAAAATCACATGAACACCACATGCATCACCCCAAGACCTAGAAGCACAAGAACGGAACTAAAAGGGAAGGACTTGGGGAAATACCCGGGTCCACGACAAGAGGGCGAGGTGGGGAACGATCCCACGGTCGGAATGCGAGGAGAGCGGCCGGAGACGGAGATCCGACGAGGTCCTCCGGCGCCGTTCTTGGGCAGGAGAGAGAGAGGGGTGGGGAAAGGAGATGAATGGGTATGGGGGAGTTGGAACTCCCCCTGCCTTGCTCTTAACCCCCACCCGCTCGCAGTGGCGCGGTAGTACTGTGGGTCCTCGCGGTATTACTGACCGGGCAGAAGTACCGCTTGCTGGGCGGTAGTACCGCTCTTCCAGCGGCAGTAAAAAATTACTGCCACGATGGAATCAGTAGTACTGTGCCTAGGATGCATCTGTGCACGCATAAAAATTACTTAGTGATAAAGCAAACAAGCACACACGAGAATATTCATCCCACGCTATTGCTCCCCGGCAATAGCGCCAGAAAAAGGTCTAGATAGCCCACAAGTATAGGGGATTGTTTGTAGCCTTTTTCGATAAATAAGAGTGTTGAACCCAACGAGGAGCTAAAGGTAGAACAAATATTCCCTCAAGTCCTATCGACCACCTATACAACTATACACATGCTTGATGTTTGCTTTACCGGAAACAAGTATGAAACTATTTTGCAAGGATAAAACTATGAGTACTTTGCGATAATAAAACTATGGATAAATTGCAAGGTAATAAAAGTGGAAAGCTTTTGTCAATAGGAAAGTCATTTGTCCTTAGGCAATCGATAACAAGTACCGGTAATCATTCTTGTAATTTCATATGAGGGAGAGGCATGAGCTAACATACTTTCTCTACTTGGATCATATGCACTTATGATTGAAACTCTAGCAAGCATCCGCAACTACTAAAGATCATTAAGGTCATGAAACCCAACCATAGCATTAAGTATCAAGTCCTCTTTACTCCCATACGCCGTAGCCCACCTATCCGCGTTTAAGTTTTTGTCACTCTTGCAACACTGACAATAAGCAAACCATGAACATATTGCAACACCCTACAGCGAGGTCCCCTCACATTTGCACGAGACAGAGGGCACCGTAGGACAGCACCATAAATAAAATACACAATCATACCAACCAAGATCACGATTAACCCATAGGACAAAACGGGTCTACTCAAACATCATAGGATAACCATAGATCATTCAGAAATAATATATGGAGATAAGCACCATGTTTAAGTAGAGATTACAACAGGGAGAAGAGGTGTTACACCGCTGCATAGAGGGGGAGAGAGCTGGTGTTGATGGTAGCAAGATTGTTGATGTAGATCATCGTCCCGATCGTTGCCTCGGTGGCACTCGGGCGCCACCGGAAGCGAGGGGGAGAGATCCCCATCCTTCTTCTTCTTCCTTGGCCTCCTCCCTAGGTGGGAGAAGGATTTCCCCTCTGGTCCTTGGCTCTCATGGCATGGGAGGGGCAAGAGCCCCTCCGAGATTGGATCTCCCTCTCTGTTCTCTTCTGTTTCGCGTTCAAGATCTGGCCGAAAACCGTTTCTTATATTCCCGGAGATTCGTAACTCCAATTACGCTGAGATTTTAACACGATTTTTTCCGGATATAAGCTTCCTTGCGCCGGAAGTAGAGGTCCAACCGACGTACGAGGTGGGCACAACCCACCACCGTGGGCCAGGGGCCTCTGGCGCACCCTGGTGTATTGTGCCCTGTGTGGGCCTCCGTTTGCGGTGATTCTAACTCCCAAAATTCACATATATTCCAAAATAATTTTCCATAAATTTTCATCGCGTTTGGACTTCGTTTGATATGGATACTCTGTGATACAAAAAACATGCAGAAAACAGGAACTGACACTTAGCACTGGATCAATAGGTTAGTCCAATAAATCATATAAAATGTTGCCAAAAGTATGTAAAACTTGTATAATGTTGGCATGAAACAATCAAAAATTATAGATACGACGGAGATGTATCAGCATCCCCAAGCTTAATTCCTGCTCGTCCTCGAGCAGGTAAATGATAAAAAAGATAATTTTTGATGTGGAATGCCACATAGCATAAACTTGATCATATATCTAATCATGGCATGAAATATTAAGACATAAGTGATTCAAAGCAATAGTCTATAATTTGACATAAAGATATCAATACTTAGGCATCCCAACAAACAATATTGTCTTTCAAAATATCAATGCTAAAGAAAGCTATCCCTACAAAATCATATAGTCTTGTCATGCTCTGTCTTCTTAACACAAAGTATTTATCATGCACAACCCTGATGACAAGCCGAGCAATTGGTTCATACTTTTTAACGTGCTTCAGCTTTTTCAACCCTCACGCAATACATGAGTGCAAGCCATGGATATAGCACTACGGGTGGAATAGAGTATGATGATAGGGGTAAATATAGAGAAGACAAAAAATAAGAAAGTCTCACATCGACGCGGCTAACCAATGGTCTATGGAGATGCCCATCAATCAATATCAATGCGAGGAGTAGGGATTGCCATGCATCGAATGCACTAAGAGCTATAAGTGTATGAAAGCTCAATATGAAAACTAAGTGGGTGTGCATCTAATCCTATAATGAAAAATTCCCACTAGTATATGAAAGTGACAACATAGGAGACTCTCCATATGAAAAACATGGTGCTACTTTGAAGCACAAGTGTGGTAAAGGATACTAAGGGCCCGTTCGACAACTGTAGCGACCCGACCTCAGACGGTTAAGTCTCTGTGCTTAAGTGTCATCCCTGGATCGGTATTGCTGACACACACAGTACTCGAGGATTTATAACAGAGTTCAATCACACAATTATTACATCGAATGTCTCAAAAGAGAACTTATTACAATAATATGCCTGAAGGCCATCTAAATACGATAACAGCGGAAGCTTCGAAGGTAGTAGAGTCCATCCAACTCCACGGCAAAACTAAGTGCATGACAATGACCTAGCGCACCTTACTCTTCGTATGAAAATTCTGCAACATAATACGTTGCAGCCTGTGTAGGTCAGCACATGGAATATGCTGGCAATATAACACTATAGAGTAATGAACAAAATAACAGCTATAACTACATGCATATATGGCTAGTGGAGGCTCTATGGTTATCTTTTGCATAAAGCTACTTTTTCCCTACAACAAAGGAATATATTTTATTTAACTACAAAGTTTGTTGATAAACATTGAGAATGGTAACCCCATCTTAATCCCAATTAAAAGTTAAAAAGCCGACAAAATTAATTAAGTAGAGTGTTGAGATCAACATAATAATTCAAGCACCAGATACTCAAGATGTCCATAACCGGGGACACGACTAATCATGATTAGTTTATACACTCTATAGAGGTTTGCGCACTTTTCCCCACAAGACTCGATCTCCTCCGTTGGATATCTCGCACTACATGATGTTTGAGAAACGGATGACCGAGACATAGTCTTTGAGAAGCATTAACTCTTTACGACGGGTAGACCGTACCACTTACAATCCCCTACATTTGCTAGTCTACCACTGAAAGAGGTCACACAACATACTCAACCATGCCAGAGCCCATAATGGCTTGTGGCTGCACACGGAAGTTTCCAGCATGAATAACATTATGATCCCTTTGAACCTGGGTGGCAAACCATAGGAAAATCACACGGATACCCCGAGATCTCCTTTGGACAACACTGGATTCCCCAGGTGCCCACAAACTAATCGACCCAGATGTGTATTAAAGTAGCCACCTTAAGTTAAACCTTAGTTAACAATAATCTCACATCTTACATGAAATCTCTCAAACCAAGCCACGTCTACGAGCATAGCATAGCAGTGTAAGTATAACGTAGTAACACCCAGGGTTTAAATGGAAGACAATAGGTTCTACCTCATCAACTACTTCCCAATACCCACATGTTATCAAGCCCTGACCATGTAGTGTTTGAGGATTTAAAACTAATGCATAAAAACTGGGTAATAAGGGATATGATCAAAGTGTTACTTGCCTTGCTGGCGTTCTGAAAACCCTAGAGATTCGTAGTAGCACGCTTCGCACTCCGGAAACTGTATCGTGAACAAACAATAGCATACGTAAGCACTCAAGCATAGGATGCAAAGGTAAAACTCAAATGAAAAGATCCAAACTGAAAGTTCAACTGAAGAGCTTCGATTTACAAAAATAATCAATTAAATCGAAGTTATAAACTCAAACTACGATCAAAAGAAGTTCAAATTCAAAACTACTTGAAACCAAATTTTAAATTGTCAAAACCATGTTCAAGTTGATTATCTGGATATAGGGGAACAAGACGAAGATTTTGGCATTGGTTTCACTGGATTTGGATAAACGAGCAAAAAGTAACGAGGGTTTGAAGTTCAGGGACTAATTTTTGATAAAAGTATTCGTGGATAGGTCCCTGGCCGAAAATTAAAATAAAAAGGAAAAATCTATCGGACGAACGTCCGCTAACAAAGGCCAACGAAGGAATTCGTTCGTTAACAGAAACTAACAGGTGAACGTTCGCTAGTTAGCGAACCCTAAAAATAAAACCGATCTATAAAATTGAACTAATAAAATAAACCAAGATTAAAAAATGGGCGGGGTTTTCTCGGTTTTTACCGATTTGAGATGGGAAAATCGTCGGCGGCGGCGGCTTTCTCCAGCGAGCGACGGCGACGGCGAGAGGCGAGGCAGCGGCGGTAGCGACGACGGCTACGTGGTGCGGGCGCGAGGCAGCGGCGGCGTGAGGCGCGGGGCGGCGGCTTGGCTGTGGTGGCGGCGGTGGCTAAAGGCGGCGGCGGCTAGAAGCGGGCGGCGGCGGCTGGCTCGGGGTCCCAAGGGGGCCCTGGGGTCGCTATTTAAGGGGAGGGGAGGGAGGCGGCGAGGTGGCTTACGGGAGGGGGCGGCGTGCCCGTGTCCTGGTCGGATACGGTGGCGGCGGCGACGGGCGCGCTCGGGACTCCGGTCCCGAGTCGGAGGAAGACGGCAGCACGCTAGGCCGTGGCCCGGCTGCGGCTGGGCCGGCCCAGGAAACTTTTTTTAAAAATAAATTTTGCTGCGATTAAAAATTCTAATAAAGTATAACAAAAATCTAAAAATACCAGAAACAATTTTCATCGTCCAAACCTAATATTTAGGACAAGATGAACATTTTTCAGATCTAAAATGCAATTTTCAAAAATGCAAGATTTTCTCTAATTCAAATAAAATACGAATAAAATAATACTTTGATTTTAAAATTTCTTCTCCAATATTCTCTCCTGTTGAAGAAGTCATTTTATCTTCTCTCATTTATTTTTGTTATTGGAAATAATTGGAGAGAAATTATAAAAATCAAATTGATCCTATTTTCAAATTTGAAAATAAATTCAAATAGGAAAATTTGTGAAACCTCCAACTCTCTCCTTGGGTCCTTGAGTTGCTTAAGATTTCTAGGATCACAACCAAAAGCAAATAAAAATATGATATGCATATGATGACATATGTTTAACATCCAAATTGAAAATTGGGATGTTACAGCGACATCCTAACTTCCCGAACTGCTCAACTTCTACTCCTCGCTCCCGGTTTCCAGCTTCTCACAGCGATGGAAAAACGTTCGGCTGTGCAGCTCCTGCTTCTCACCACTGCACACCTTTTTTCTCCTTAAAAATGTACATGGACGGGGAGAGAGAGGCTATGGAGGAGAGATATGGCATGTTCAGGGGATAGATTAATCAAAGCGGTATGTAGCGGTCACTTGGCGGTGGCAGCAACTCATAATAACGCTCAACTCCAGCTTTTATGTTTTCGCAGAGACATGAAAAGGCAGCTTCCTCGACTCCTTTGAATTTGCACTACGGCTCGATACAACTTCTCGGAGCTGGCTCCAAGAAGCTAAAGCGTTCGGCTAGCTTCTCGCGCGGAGTTCGCGGAGCGCGAAGCACGGAGGGTTGCCGAATAGGCCCTAACAATGCCCCTTCTCTCTTTATTTATTTATTTATTTATTTTCTTTTTTCTTTCTTTTTCTTTTTCCCCTTTTTTCCCTCATTGTCCGGAGTATCATCCCTACTTGTGGGGGAATCCTTGTCTCCATCATCCTTTCCTCACTGGGGCACTGCTCTAAAACTGAATAATGATGATCATCACACTTCTATTTACTTATAACTCAAAAGAAATAAAAATTACAACTCGATAGCTATGATGAAGTATGACTCTATATGAATGCCTCGGGCATGTACCAGGATGTGCAATGATCTAGTGTAACATGTATGAAGAATGATGAACGGTGGCTGTGCCACAACTACTATGTTAGCTATATGATCATGCAAAGCAATATGACAATGAATGCTCAAGTCATCAAATGGAAGCGGTGGAAGTTGCCTTGGAATGGCCATGGAAAAGCCATAATAGGTAGGTATGGTGGCTGTTTTGAGGAAGATATAATAAGCTTATGTGTGATAGAGTGTATCATATCACGGGGTTTGGATGCACCTGCGAAGTTTGCACCACGTCTCGATGTGAGAAAGGGCAATGCATGGTACCGTAGAGGCTAGCAAATTGCAGAAAGGTAAGAGTGCGTATAATCCATGGACTTACATTAGTCATAAAGAACTCATATACTTATTGCAAAAGTTTATTAGCCCTCAAAGCAAAGTATTACTACGCATGCCCCTAGGGGGATAGATTGGTAGGAAAAGACCATCGCTCGTCTCCGACCGCCACTCATAAGGAAGACAATCAATAATAAATCATGCTCCAACATCATAGCATAATGAGAGACTATACGTGCATGCTTCGGGAATCACAAACCTTAACACCAATATTCTTACTAACCACAACCGTTTACTAGTACCTCCCACATATTATCATCTCTATATCGCAAAACTATTGCAAGGAATCAAACATATCATATTCAGTGACCACTTCCTTTTGACTCTCTAAATAGAAATAAGTGAGGCATGAGAGTTTAATTCTTTCTAAAAAATACCATGCTCTAATACATATAAGTGAAGCAAAAGAGCATTCTCCAAATAACGGTTTTCTATGTGAAGAGAAACATGCAATCCAAACTTCAAATGATATAAGTGAAGCACATGAAGCATTCTATAAAGCCATACTCAAAAGATATAAGTGAAGTGCAATGAGCATTATATAAATCAACCATGGACTATCTCATACCAGCATGGTGCATAAAAGAAAAATGAAAACTAAAAGCAAAAGACGCTCCAAGATTCACACATATCACATGAACGAAATGAAACAGAAAACATACTG
>NC_053028.1:323162401-323199349 GCF_003073215.2 Triticum urartu
AGTGATCCACTCAAGATGCTTGACAAAATATGAACACTGAGCTACGGCTAAATCACACAATAGCAGGTTCAAACAAGCATGACAAAAGTGCAAAAGATATCAGGTTCACAGTCTTAGTGAAAATAGCAACATGTCAGGACTTAACATCAGGAAGCAATGTTTAGAGCAAGATAACAACATGCTACAGGAAAATATCATGGCAAAGCAAGGCATGGGATGAAACTACTCAAAGCATATAACAAAAGTCCCTAACTGACCATAAGCCAAAAGGGATCAGAAAATACAATGGCAATCATGTAAACATAGCAAGTTTCGTTAACAGATTCAGACTTAGCAGAAAACTAGACATGGCAAAAACAGAGTTACGTAGGCATGTTTGCGAGCTTGATGCACTCACCACAAGGCATTTCATGACAAACTAAGCATACACCCAGCAAGAAGACATGATCAATAAGCTAACCATGGCAAGAACACTCTCATAGCATGCAAGGATCAACTACAACAACCTTGGCAAAATTGATTAACACGTAAACAATCTGCCAGGAACATTTTATAGCAAAAGTAGAGCAAGATTGAGTCATGTTAGGGTGCTCCATAATTGCAAACAAAGACATGGATGGATAGAGCATAACAATAGCTCAAAATCATCCTTACTGAACATGCTCAAAAGAGGCATGGATCACTCTGTAGTAACAAGAATACATGGCATAAAAATAACATCAGGGAAATGACTTACAAGAATTCTAAGTCCCTGAAATCAGCAACATCACGAGAGCTACTTTGCATGCTTGTGCTAGTCACCACAATGATCACAAAAATACATGGAATACACTCCTGTAAAGATGGCATGGCATAGCCCAAAACACATGTAGGGCTCAAGTTCATAGGAGGCACACATTAATCATGGCAAAAATGAAAAATGTCCACAATTTGTTAAGAAACAAAAACTAACATTACATAGCACTCTTGCAACAACATTTTGGGCATCAAGATGAACTCAAATGAACATGGTGCAATGGAATGAAATGAAGAGCACATCCAGACGAACAATTTGATATATTGCATGTATGAAACGGAGCTACAGATGCAAAGTTATGACATGATGAAGAATGTTAAAAATATTAGGGACTTAGGCAGAAAACGACCTAGGGTTTACTGTAGCTGGATCTAGATCCGGACGGCACGCGAACCGAGGTAGCGTCGGAGCTCGCCGGAGACGATGCCGGAGTCGAGGAAGAGGCCGGCCGGGGCTCGCCGGAGATGGGGAAGCCGGCCGGAGACAAAGAAGAGCGACGGAGCGCGTGAGGCGACGGCAGCGGAGCTCCTCAGGCGCGCGCCGGCCGGCGACGAGCTTGCGGCGGCGCGCGGGCGGCGGGGGCGATGCCGGCGGGGTTGGGTGGCGGCGGATCCCGCGGGGATCGGGCGGCGGTGACTTGGGCCTCGGGGGCCCGTCTCGGGCTCGGGCGGGCCGGTGACGATGTGGGGTGCGGCTCACCACGTGGCGGCGCACGGTTGACGGGGGAGCAGGGCGGACGTGTCCGGCGCCGGGCGGACGTGTCAGGCGCGCGGAGGAAGGGGAGACTAGGGTTAGGGGTGGATTGATCTGAGATTTGGATGGGGGAAGGCCTATTTATACATAGAAAGAGCTAGGAGACTCCAAATGGAGTGCGATTTTCGGCCACGCGATCGTGATCGAACGACCGAGAGGATGGATGAGGTTTAGATCGGTTTTGGGCCACTTTGGAGAGGTGTTGGGCTGCAACACACATGAGGCCTTTACGGTTCCTCGGTTAACCGTTGAAGTATCAAACGAAGTCCAAATGGCACGACACTTGACAGGCGGTCTACCGGTAGTGAACCAAGGCCGCTTGGCAAGTCCCGGTCCAATCCGAGAACGTTTAACACCCGCACACGAAAAGAGGCTAAAAGGGGACGTCGGAGGACATAGGAGTGCCGGAATGCAAAACGGACAACGGGGAAAATGCTCGGATGGATGAGACGAACACGTATGCAAATGCGATGCACATGATGACATGATATGAGATGCATGACAAGGACAAAAACAACACGAAGACAAAACCCAACACCAAGGGAATATCATAACTTAGTGCCGAAAACGGCAAGAGTTGGAATGCAAATATGGCAAGTTACATACGGGGCGTTACAACACTCCACCCCTACGAAAGGATCTCGTCCCGAGATCTAGGACTGGAAAAACTCCGGATATTCGGAACGGAGGTGGTCCTCGCGTTCCCAGGTGGCTTCACGGTCAGAATGATGTGACCACTTCACTTTTAGGAATTTGATAGACTTGTTGCGAGTCTTGCACTCAGTTTCTTCAAGAATAGCAACAGGATGCTCATGATAAGACAAGTCTTCTTGGAGATCAATCTCTTCGAAGTTGATGGTGCGGTCAGGAGTCTTGAAACACTTGCGGAGTTGAGACACGTGAAACACGTCGTGCACATTTGCAAAGTTGGATGGAAGCTCAAGTTGATAGGCGAGATCGCCTCTTTTGCCAATGATCTTGAAAGGACCCACGTATCTAGGGGCAAGCTTCCCTTTGATACCGAAGCGACGAGTACCTTTCATTGGAGAGACGCGGAGGTAGACATGGTCTCCGATCTCGAAAGCCAAGTCATGATGCTTGCTATCATAGTAACTCTTCTGGCGCGATTGCGCGTCTTTGAGATTTTCATGAATGACTTTGCACATTTCTTTAGCCTCTGTGATCAAGTCATTGCCAAGAAGTTGGCGTTCACCAGTCTCTAACCAGTTAAGAGGAGTACGACACTTCCTGCCATAGAGAATCTCGAATGGGGCCTTGCCCGAACTCGCTTGGAAGCTGTTGTTGTAGGAGAACTCGGCATATGGAAGACAATCTTCCCACTTCATGCCGAAAGAAATGACACATGCCCTGAGCATATCTTCAAGAATTTGATTGACTCGCTCAACTTGGCCACTAGTTTGAGGATGAAAAGTTGTGCTGAAGCGAATGTTGGTGCCCATGGCCTTCTGAAAAGAATCCCAGAACTTAGAGGTAAAAATGCTTCCACGATCTGAAGATATCAACTGCGGAATGCCATGTAGAGAGACAATCCTGGAGGTATATAGCTCTGCCAACTGAGCTGCTGTGATAGATTCTTTGATAGGAAGAAAATGAGCCACTTTAGTGAGCTTGTCGATGACAACGAAGATAACATCATTGCCACGCTTGGACTTGGGAAATCTAGTCACGAAGTCCATCTCAATATGGTCAAACTTCCATTCTGGAATGTCAAGAGGTTGGAGGAGACTAGTTAGTCGTTGGTGTTCTGCTTTCACTCTTCTGCAGACATCACATTCATTCACGAACTGAGCAATCTCGTGCTTCATTCGAGTCCACCAATACGACTGCTTGAGGTCACGGTACATCTTTGTACTTCCAGGATGAATAGAAAGGAGTGAATTGTGAGCCTCGTTCATAATGACTTTACGAAGGTCACCCTTAGGAACAACAATGCGATCCTCAAAGAATAGAGTATCCTTGTCATCAAGGCGATAGCACTTGTACTTGGGTTGGCTCTTGGCAATCCCAATCTTCACCTTCTTCACCATAGCATCAAGAAGTTGAGCCTCACGAATCTGATCTTCCAAAGTAGGAGAGACTTGGATGTTGGCAAGGAATCCTTGAGGAACAACTTGGAGATTAAGTTTGCGGAAAGTTTCACAAAGATCCGGTTGGTAGGGCTTGAGAATCAAACTGTTGCAGTAAGCCTTCCTGCTCAAGGCGTCAGCAATGACATTGGCCTTGCCTGGAGTATATTCAATACTCGGATTATACTCTTGAATCATCTCGACCCAACGAGTCTGCCTGAGGTTGAGGTTGGGCTGAGTGAAGATGTACTTTAGGCTCTTATGATCAGTGAAGATGTCCACTTTTCTTCCCAACAAGAGATGTCTCCATGTTAAAAGAGCATGGACAACTGCTGCCAACTCGAGGTCATGAGTGGGGTAGTTCTTTTCGTTGGGCTTCAACTGACGAGAGGTATAGGCCACAACTTTCTTCTCTTGCATTAACACAGCACCGAGACCTTGAAGGGAAGCATCACAGAAAACCTCAAATGGTTTGGATTCATCAGGAGAAGTCAGAACTGGAGCTGTGACTAAGTTCTCTTTGAGGGTGTTGAAAGCTACTTCACACTCAGGCGACCAGACATACTTCACATGCTTCTGGAGAAGGTTGGAAAGAGGCTTCATGATATTAGAGAAATTCTCAACGAACCTTTGACAATAGCTTGCGAGCCCAAGGAAACTACGGAGCTGCTTCACATTCTGAGGCGGTTCCCAATTCACAATTGCAGACACCTTCTCAGGATTAGCAGCTATGCCCTTGGCGGAGATAATATGCCCAAGGTAGAGAACCTCATCGAGCCAAAACTCGCACTTTGAAAACTTCGCGTAGAACTGATGTTCTCTGAGTTTGTCCAACACCAATCTCAAGTGCTTGGCATGATCCTCCTTGTTCTTGGAAAAGACCAAAATGTCATCGAGATAGACCAAGACAAAGTCATTTGTGTAGGGGTTGAAGATGAAGTTCATCATGCGAGAGAATGTTGGAGGAGTGTTGACAAGGCCGAAAGACATGACAGTGTATTCATATGAACCATAGCTTGTTCTGAAAGCTGTCTTGGGGATGTCTTGTTCACGAATGCAAATCTGATGATAACCCATACGGAGGTCAAGCTTGGAGAATACTTGAGCACCTTTGAGTTGTTCGAAAAGCTTGTTGATGTTGGGAAGTGGGTACTTGTTCTTTATGGTCTTCTTGTTCAATGGACGGTAGTCGACACAAAGTCGGTCCGTTCCATCCTTATTCTTGACAAAAAGAACACCACAACCCCATGGAGAAGAACTTGGTCGTATGAGACCCATACGCTCTTGAATATCGAGTTGTTTCTTCAGCTCCTTCAACTCTTCAGGTCCAAGCTTGTAAGGACGTTTGCAAACAGGTTCCGTGCCAGGCTCAAGATCGATGACGAATTCAACTAGCCGGTGAGGAGGCATTCCTGGAAGCTCTTCTGGAAAGACTCTTGATATTCACAAACGACTGGAATCTGAGAGATGGCATCCAACTCGCCCTTCTCATTGAGAGAAAGCAGTCGAATGGTATCGTCATGAGTGGCAAAGACAATCACATCCTCAGACGAGTGTGTCAATTGAATCTGCCTGGTAGCACAATCAAGCTGAGCCTTGTGCTTAGAAAGCTAGTCCATTCCGAGAATTAGATCAATATCCGAGTCACCAAGGACATTAGGAGAAGACAGAAACTTATAGTCGCCCATCTTGATAGTAACATCCGGAACCATGGAGTTAGCGTTCATGCGTTTACCCGGTGAGACAACTGCTAACGGACTAGGCAAAACTTGGAAAGCCAACTCATGCTTAGATGCAAATGGTCTTGAGATGAAACAATGCGATGCACCAGTGTCAAAAAGAACTTTTGTAGGAATATCGTTAACAGGAAGGTTACCCATGATCACTTCTGACGAGTCCTCTGCCTGAGCTGCGTTCATCATGTTAACCTTTGCAAACTTGGGATTATGCTCGACCACTGCATTGCTAGCAGATCTCATAGGAGGAGGAGGCGGAAGACGCCTCTGGTTGAAGCATTTGTTTGCATAGTGACCCTTCTGCTGACACTTGTTACACGTAACCTCTGAAAGCGGACGGTGATACGGAGCACTTGACCTTGGAGCATGAGACGAAGTCTTGTTCTGAAAGCCTGGGTTGGGTGGGTGGGAAGATCCATTGCCACCTTTGCTCTTCTGCTGATAAGGCTGACGGAACGGAGGAGGAGGAGGCAACCAATACTTTTGCTGCTTAGTTGCCACTTGAGTTGAGGAAGAAGGAGTTGCATCCCTGACTCTCTTTTTGGAAGCATCACACTTGAGCTGAGCAGCCTCTTGCTTTAATGCCATATTGTAGAACTCATCATACTTTCTCGGCTCAAAAAGCACAAGAGCTAGTTGCAGATCTTCTCTGAGGCCACCTCTGAACTGATAAATCATGCTCTTCTCATCAGGGACGTCTTGCTTGGCGAAACGAGCGAGCTTCTGGAACATGATGTTGTATTGGTAAACATACAAGCTGCCTTGCTTCAGATTGCGGAACTCCTCACGCTTACTCTCAACAACACTCTGAGGAATGTGGTGAGCTCTGAAGTCTTGGCGGAAATCATCCCAGGTAATCACACGACCTCCTCTGGAATCTTTGTATTGCTGATACCACTCAGCAGCTTGGTCTTTGAGTTGGAACGAAGCAAACTTGACAAAGTCCTCAGGCCTGACGTTGCTGCACTCGAAATGTTTGCAGATATCCACGAGCCAATCATCAGTGTCTGTGGCCTCGACACAGTTACTGAAGATCTTTGGCTGGTTTGCGAGGAACTGGTTGAGTTTAGCAAACTGAGTTTGATTGTTGCCATTTCCTTGATTTCCTTGGTTGCGCTCTTGCAAGAGTTGCATAATCATCCGCGTGTTGGCGTTGGTAGCGGCCATCACAGCTTGCCATGCCTCCGGAGGTGGAGGTGGTGGCGGTGGTTCCGGATTCTGACGCATTGGGGGAGCCATCCTGAAGAGGGTGACATCCGTTAGCATCTTGAAAGACATATATTCAAGCTGAATCAAATGGATCGAAATTGCAACAGATAGTCTTAACATTTGAACAAGAATGGACGAATGAATTCCAAATTAAATGGTCACACTTCCATAAATTGACAAGCCACTTAGATAGAGGTAGATGAATAAAAAAACAAGGTACAGACATGAACAAATACTTGGTAAGGATTACCCAATCACAAACCAAATATCCGCAGAAGAAATACTAGAGCTACATGAATTCCCACCTATGGAACTCCCGAAATTTTCCGGTTATGCAATCAGGTGTTGGGGATACAGGGGAAGCATAATATCTCACCCAAAACTAGCAAATCCTACATCCAGCTATATCCATCCTTCAATACATAACCAAGAAACCTTCGGAAATCGTTTACCTCAACCTTCGAAAAGCATCCGTTATACGAGTTATGGCAATACTCCCGAACTCCCGCCCCAGTACTGGGTGGCGTCGAGGTTATCTCACCAACAACTGCATAAAAGAGATTTTCGATGTCGGCGAAAGTCAGGTATTCCAGAACTGCAACGATAAAATTGTGACGACAACACCTCGGAGCTCAACTCCCCGGGACACTGCCACGACCCCTAAATGTCAGGAGGCACCAAGAACAATGTTCTCGTCACAAAACCATCGGAACGATTCCAAGATACCCGCGTGATCCTAAATTTTTTTAGTGAAATTTGAGAAGAGAAGAGTCAAAACTCTACGTCAGGATGCCTCACGAGAGCGACGAAGGGACTGAGGAGTAAAAAGAATCCTACTCTCCGATATATATAATCCTAAAAGACTCAAAACATTTTTTCTAGACTCAATAACGCCAGCGATTCGATCAAGCAGGGGGCTCCTAAGTCGGGGAAGGCTCTGATTACCAACTTGTAACACCGACGACGCGGCTATATCTCCCATGTGCCAGAGCACGACTTAGAGGCATAACCGCATTGTAGGCAATGTCGCAAGAGGGGTAATCTTTACACATCCCATGTACTGAAGAAGAAAGAGGTACAGAGTTGGCTTACAATCTCCACTTCACACAATACATAAATATAGCATTACAATCATCCAGATACAATCAAGGTCCGACTACGGAACCAAAATAAAGACAACCCCAAATGCGTAAGATCCCCGATCGCCCCAACTGGGCACCACTACTGATCGTCTGGAAAGGAAACATAGTATCGTCCTGAGTCCTCATCGAACTCCCACTTGAGCTCAGTCGCATCCCCTGGAACGGTATCATCGGCACCTGCATCTGGTTTTGGAAGTAATCTGTGAGTCACGGGGATTCAGCAATCTCACACCCTCGCGATCAAGACTACTTAAGCTTATGGGTAGTTAAAAGGTATGAGGTGGAGCTATAGCAAGCACTAGCATATATGGTGGCTAACTTACGCAAATGAGAGCGAGAAGAGAAGGCAAAGCACGTTCAAGAACCTATGATCAAGAAGTGATCCTAGAAATACTTATGTTCAAGCATAACCCGAGACCATCTTCTCTTCCCAGACTCCGCCAAAAAGAGACCATCACGGCTACACACGCGGTTGAACCATTTTAATTAAGTAAAGTTCCAGGTTCTCTACAACCGGACATTAACAAATTCCCATCTGCCCATAACCGCGGGCACGGCTTTCGAAAGTTCAAATCCCTACAGGGGTGTACCAACTTAGCCCATCACAAGCTCTCACGGTCAACGAAGGATATTCCTTCTCCCAGGACGACCCGATCAGAATCGGAATCCCGGTTACAAGACATCTCGACAATGGTAAAACAAGACCAGTAAAGCCACCCGAGTGTGCCGACAAATCCCGATAGGAGCTGCACATATCTCGTTCTCAGGGCACACCGGATTGTCCAAGGTTCCGGTAGACCAGCCCAGAGTTACCCCTGGTGGCCAACGGCAGCTGACAGGTTGGACCAACACTCATAGGAGCACTGGCCCGGGGGGTTTAAAATAAAGATGACCCTTGAGTCCGCAGAACCCAAGGAAAAAAGGCTAGGTGGCAAATGGTAAAACCAATGTTGGGCCTTGCTGGAGGAGTTTTATTCAAGGCAAACTGTCAAGGGGTTCCCATTATAACCCAACTGTGCAAGGAACGCAAAATCAAGGAACATAACACTGGTATGACGGAAACTAGGGCGGCAAGAGTGGAACAAAACACCAGGCATAAGGCTAAGCCTTCCACCCTTTACCAAGTATATAGGTGCATTAAAGTAAACAAGATATAATAATGATATCCCAACAATAAACATGTTCCAACAAGGAACAAACTCCAATCTTCACCTGCAACTAACAACACTATAAAAGGGGCTGAGCAAAGCAGTAACGTAGCCAAACAATGGTTTGCTAGGACAAGGTGGTTTAGAGGTTTGACATGGCAATATGGGAGGCATGATAAAGCAAGTGGTAGGTATCGTAGCATAGGCATAGCAATAGAGCGAGCAACTAGCAAGCAAAGATAGAAGTGATTTCAAGGGTATGGTCATCTTGCCTGCAAAGTTCTCCAAGTTGACGTAAGCTTGATCCTCGTAAGCGTACTTCAACGGGTTCCTCAATCACATACTCGTCTCCCGGCTCTACCCAAGGCAAGAACACAAGCAAAGGACCAACAATCAATCACGGTGCAATGCACAAGCAACATGATGCAAAACATGGCATGGTATGCAAGATATGATATGCAATGCATATGCCGTGCTCCAGGAAAAGATTGAACCAGGCCTCAACTTGGAAAACCAAGAGCGCCGCTGGAAAGATGAGTTGATTTCGGTCGAAATTGATATAAAGATCACCAGAATCGGATGCACGGTTTGCAAATGACAAGCAAAAAAATAATGGCACAAACTGCGATTAACAACACGATGCCATCTAAATGCATCAAGAATAGCTACTGCACTCTAACATAGCAACAAAGCACATGGCAGTGATCCACTCAAGATGCTTGACAAAAGATGAACACTGAGCTACGGCTAAATCACACAATAGCAGGTTCAAACAAGCATGACAAAAGTGCAAAGAATATCAGGTTCACAGACTTAGTGAAAAATAACATGTCAGGATTTAACATCAGGAAGCAATGTTTAGAGCAAGATAACAACATGCTACATGAACATATCATGGCAAAGCAAGGCATGGCATGAAACTACACAAAGCATATAACAAAAGTCCCTTACTGACCATAAGCCAAAAGGGATCAGAAAATACAATGGCAACCATGTGAACATAGCAAGTTTCGTTAACAGATTCAGACTTAGCAGAAAACTGGAACATGGCAAAAAACAGAGTTACGTAGGCATGTTTGCGAGCTCGATGCACTCACCACAAGGCATTGCATGACAAACTAAGCATACACCCAGCAAGAAGACATGATCAATAAGCTAACCATGGCAAGAACACTCTCATAGCATGCATGGATCAACTACAACAACCTCGGCAAAATTGATTAACACGTAAACAATCTGCCAGGAACATTTTATAGCAAAAGTAGAGCAAGATTGAGTCATGCTATGGCTCCATAATTGCAAACAAAGACATGGATGGATAGAACATAACAATATCTCAAAATCATCCTTACTGAACATGCTCAAAAGAGGCATGGATCACTCTGTAGCAACAAGAATACATGGCATAAAAATATCATCAGGGAAATGACTTAGAAGAATTCTAAGTCCCTGAAATCAGCAACATCACGAGAGCTACTTTGCATGCTTGTGCTAGTCACACATTGATCACAAAAATACATGGCATACACCCCTGTAAAGATGGCATGGCATAGCCCAAAACACATGTAGGGCTCAAGTTCATAGGAGGCACACATTAAACATGGCAAAAATGACAAATGTCCATAATCTGTTAAGAAACAAACTAACATTACATAGCACTCTTGCAACAGCATTTAGGGCATCAAGATGAACTCAAATGAACATGGTGCAATGGAATGAAATGAAGTGCACATCCAGACGAACAATTTGATATATTGCATGTATGAAACGGAGCTACAGATGCAAAGTTATGACATGATGAAGAATGTTAAAAATATTAGGGACTTAGGCAGAAAACGACCTAGGGTTTACTGTAGTTGGATCTAGATCCGGACGGCACGCGAACCGAGGTAGCGTCGGAGCTCGCCGGAGACGACGCCGGAGTCGAGGAAGAGGCCGGCCGGGGCTCGCCGAAGGGAAGCCGGCCGGAGACGAAGAAGAGCGACTCCGAGCGACGGAGCGCGTGAGGCGGCGGCGGCGTAGCTCCTCAGGCGGCGGACGCGAGGCGCGCGCGGCCGGCACGAGCTTCAGCGGCGGCGCGATGCAGCACGGGAGCGCGCGGGGGCGGGTGATGCCGGCGGGGTCGGGTGGGCGGACGGATCCGCGGGATCGGGCGCGCGACTGGGCCTCGGGGCTCATCCCCGGGCCGAGCGGGCCGGAGCGGGAGTGGGTGGCGGACGCACCACGTGGCGAGCGTCGGTTGACAAGGGCGACGTGCGACTGGTCCGGCGCCGGGCGGACGTGTCCCGTGGCGGAGGAGGGAGACTAGGGTTAGGGGTGGATTTGATCCCGAGATTTGGACGGGGAAGGCCTATTTATACATAGAAGGAGCTAGGAGACTCCAAATGAGAGTGCGGTTTTCGGCCACGCGATCGTGATCGAACGACCGAGTAGGATGGAGGGGTTTAGGTGGGTTTTGGGCCACTTTGGAGGTGTTGGGCTGCAACACACACGAGGCCTTTACGGTTCCTCGGTTAACCGTTGGAGTATCAAACGAAGTCCAAATGGCACGAAACTTGACAGGCGGTCTACCGGTAGTATACCAAGGCCGCTTGGCAAGTCTCGGTCCAATCCGAGAACGTTTAACACCCGCACATGAAAAGAGGCAAAAGGGGACGCCGGAGGACATAGGAGTGCCGGAATGCAAAACGGACAACGGGGAAAATGCTCGGATGCATGAGACGAACACGTATGCAAATGCGATGCACATGATGACATGATATGAGATGCATGACAAAGGACAAAAGCACGAAGACAAAACCACACGAAGGGAATATCATAACTTAGTGCCGAAAATGGCAAGAGTTGGAATACAAATATGGCAAGTTACGGGGCGTTACATCACCCTACGAACAGATCCTTGCCTGCGCAGTCTAGCGACTGAACATCTACGAAAACGTTGTACAACTACTTCCGTGGCCGAAGACCCGTGTACAACTACCGTCGCCGTGTACGACTACTTCCGCTACGAACATCCTGAGAACGTATGCTTCCTCTACTTTCCACTGAACGAGAACCATCCCGTTTGCACGCTTCGAAGGTATAACCTCGAGACGACGCCCGTGAACGAATGAATGCATGTTGTATGAGGTGCACCCTTGTTTTGCCTCGAGTCTGAACTATCGGTGCAAGTTGCCCCTCTTTTGCCTTGCCACCGACATGTGGGAACCCGGTAATCGGGAGCACCCCACCATCCTTGCATGACACGCTCCCGTCACTTTCTTTGCACCGACGTCTCAATGAGTTGTCGGAACCGGAACGTTGCCGTGGCACCGTTTCGTTATCGTTGCCGTGTCACCCCTTTTCGTTTCCGCCACGATGACAAATGCTTCAATAATGCTCTTATCAACATTTCATAAACTTGCACATGTCATCGCATCATGATAACAACAATTTAAGATTTAAATTGTTGTTGCTTAAATTGCTAAATGCATATGAGGATTTACCGGAATTGTTGTTTGATGTTTCCGGCCTCATTTAAAATGCCTACTGTGTATTTTACTCATGTTTCACCTCTTGCCATGTTAACCAACATTTAATTTTGTTGAGTACCTAATCGGGAGTGAAACTAAATAATGGAATGTGGTGTTTTGTCAATATGCATCCCGATGCATATTGAGCTCCACTTAACTTGTAGTGTTGTTTGTGCACTTTGCCATGCCATGCCTCATTAAACCGGACATGCATCATACTGTGTGCATCATGCCATTTTATGTGATGGTTGTTTACTATGTTGTTTGCTTCTTTTCGGGTTGCTTCTCTCGTTAGCTTCGGTTCCTTCCGGAGTTGTGAGGATCCGTTCGACTACGTCCGTTTGTCTTCTTCATGGACTCGTTCTTCTTCCTTGCGGGATTTCAGGCAAGATGACCATACCCTCGAAATCACTTCTATCTTTGCTTGCTAGTTGCTCGTTCTATTGCTATGCCGCGATACCTACCACTTCCTATATCATGCCTCCCATATTGCCATGTCAAGCCTCTAACCCACCTTTCCTAGCAAACCGTTGTTTGGCTATGTTACCGCTTTGCTCAGCCCTCTTATAGCGTTGCTAGTTACAGGTGAAGATGGAGTTTGTTCCATGTTGGAACATGGATATGTTGGGATATCACAACATCTCTTATTTAATTAATGCATCTATATACTTGGTAAAGGGTGGAAGGCTCGGCCTTATGCCTGGTGTTTTGTTCCACTCTTGCCGCCCTAGTTTCCGTCATACCGGTGTTATGTTCCTTGATTTTGCGTTCCTTATGCAGTTGGGGGAATGGGATCCCCTTGATAGTTTGCTTTGAATAAAACTCCTCCAGCAAGGCCCAACCTTGGTTTTACCAGTTGCCACCTAAGCCTTTTCCCCTCGGGTTTCCGGAGCACGAGGGTCATCTTTATTTTAAACCCCCGGGCCAGTGCTCCTCTGAGTGTTGGTCCAACCTGTCAGCCTCCAGTGGCCACTAGGGGCAACTCTGTGCTGGCCTACCGGAAGTTTGGACAATCTGGTGTGCCCTGAGAACGAGATATGTGCAGCTCCTATCGGGATTTGTCGGCACATTTGGTTGGCTTTGCTGGTCTTGTTTTACCATTGTCGAAATGTCTTGTAACTGGGATTCCGAGTCTGATCGGGTCTTCCTGGGAGAAGGAATATCCTTCATTGACCGTGAGAGCTTGTGATGGGCTAAGTTGGGACACCCCTGCAGGGTTTTGAACTTTCGAATGTCGTGCCCGCGGTTATGGGCAGATGGGAATTTGTTAATGTCTGGTTGTAGAGAACTTGACACTTAACTTAATTAAAATGCATCAACCGCGTGTGTAGCCGTGATGGTCTCTTCTCGGCGGAGTCCGGGAAGTGAACACGGTTCTTGTGTTATGTTTGAACGTAAGTAGTTTCAGGATCACTTCTTGATCACTTCTAGTTCATGACCGTGCATTGCTTCTCTTCTCGCTCTTATTTGCGTATGTTAGCCACCATATATGCTTAGTGCTTGCTGCAGCTCCACCTCACTACCCTTTTCCTACCCATAAGCTTAAATAGTCTTGATCTCGCGGGTGTGAGATTTCTGAGTCCTCGTGACTCATAAATACTTCCAAACAGTTGCAGGTGCCGATGATACCAGTGCAGGTGACGCAACCCAGCTCAAGTGGGAGCTCGATGAAGATCGTGTTCGTTGTGTTGTTTCGTTTTCCTTTCGATCAGTAGAGGAGCCCAGTCGGGGCGATCGGGGATCTTTTGCATTAGGGGTAGTCTTCTTTTATTTTGGTTCCGTAGTCGGACCTTGATTGTATTCTGGATGATGTGATGTTATATTTATGTATTATGTGATGTGGCGATTGTAAGCCAACTCTTTATCCCTTTCTTATTCAGTACATGGGATGTGTAAATATTACCCCTCTTGCGACATGCCTACCATGCGGTTATGCCTCTAAGTCGTGCTCTGACATGTGGGAGATATAGCCGCATCGTGGGAGTTACAAGTTGGTAATCAGAGCCTTCCCCGACTTAGGAGCCCCTTGCTTGATCGAATCGCTGGCGTTGTTGAGTATAGAAAAATGTTTTGAGTCTTATAGGATTATATATATCGGAGAGTAGGATTCTTTTTACTCCTCAGTCCCTTCGTCGCTCTGGTGAGGCATCCTGACATAGAGTTTTGACTCTTCTCTTCTCAAATTTCACTAAAAAAATTTAGGATCACGCGGGTATCTTGGAATCGTTCCGATGGTTTTGTGACGATAACATTGTTATTGGTGCCACCTGACATTTAGGGGTTGTGGCAGTGTCCCGGGGATTTGAGCTCCGAGGCGTTGTCGTCACAATTTTATCGTTACAGTTCTGGAATACCCGAGTTTCGCCGACATCGTAAATCTCTTTTATGCAGTTGTTGGTGAGATAACCTCGAGGCCACCCAGTACTGGGGCGGGAGTTCGGGAGTATTGGCATAACTCGTATAACGGATGCTTTTCGAAGGTTGAGGTAAATGATTTCCGAAGGTTGCTTGGTTATGTGTTGAAGGATGAATACAACTGGATGTAGGATTTTCTAGTTTTGGGTTAGATATTATGCTTCCCCTGTATCCCCAACACCTGATTGCATAACCAGAAAGTTTTGGGAGTTTATAAGTGGGAATTCAAGTAGCTCCTAGGATATCTCTCCGACAGATGTATGATATGAAATTGGGGTTTGACGTCTAGTGGTCCGCCTATCCACGGTTGGTTTTACAGTGGTCTCGTTGTGTCTTAAAGAGTCCTTGGCTATGCTGACTCGGGGACGCTTCGTATGTCATGTGCACTGCCTTGTACATGATGGTGCTGTACGATCGAGCCCGTGTGGGCCCCACCATGAAAACTTCGGACGAAATCTCTATCATATGTTTGTTCCGGCTTATTCTGCAAGCCAATCCTTGTTTTTTTGTTGTTGTGGTATTCGAGTTGCTTCAATGTCAAGTGTGGATTCCATACCTTCCCTAAGCAGTGTTCTCACCTTTCTATGTGGATGCTAATCCTTCGTCATCATCAAGATTGTCATGTCAATTCTTTCCAACCGGTGTGCTTCTCTTCAAGTGGATCCGATCATTTCAACATCAGCAAGATCAATTATCAGTTCTTCTCAACGGTGTTCATTTCATTCTTCCCAAGCTACCTTTGTTTTCCCGCCCTCCCATCCCTTTTCTTCAAGGGCTCAGATTTCTTAATAAAGTATCCATCGTATTGATATGAAGTATCTCCATTCTTTTCCGTCAATATTCTTATCCAGTGATTCTCAGGAAGATACTAACGGAGCTTCAAGTTCATCATTCTTCGTTTCTTTTATCTTCTCCGGTGGATTCAAATCAAGCTTTTGGTGTTGATAATATCCCCTTTTCCTTGTTTCAAATGCTTTCTCATGCCGGTGCACCTCTTAATCATCCACTCCTCGTTATTCATTTGTTCTAGAGTGCTGAAGATATCTTAGAAGATTCTAGTTTCCATTCTCAATTCGTTCAAGTTCTTTTGAGGATGTTATCTCATTCAAGTCATTTAATTCAAACGGCTCAATCTCTCTTTTAAATCGTTCAACGGTGTTTCTTTTCAGTGGGCCATAACCCACAGGTCTTTTCCCAGGATCTTACCTGACTCTTCTAATTTTTCCGGAGGTATTCTCAAATACTTTTCGAAGTTTGACGTAAGAATGAATCATCATCAGTCAGTCGGTTTCTCCAAGGTCTTTCAAATTCTTCATCGTTGGCTCAACCTTTCTATTCGTCATCCCAGAGTATCTCAAGAATTCATGGTGGTGTCTCTCATCGTCATTCTCTGCATTTGAAGACCGAGGAATATTTTTCTCTTAATCTTGCTCCATTCTCCTCAAGATTCGTGGTTCTAGCTTCATGCCATCCTTTCATCATTGTTTTCGATTGTGAGAATTCTTTTCACCCTTCCGGAGCAAATCAGGAGCCTTTTTAGTTTGATTCTCTGAAGGCCATCATTTCGGGATTATTCATTCCAGCTTTCAGCTATTGTTCTCCAAATCATACCAGTGCATCATTCAAATATTCTCTAATCAGCTCGTGATCTCTTTGTTCTCATGGATCTAAATTCACTCAAGTATCTTCGTCTCATTCTCTAATTCTTTCTGGTGAATTGTGCCTTGCTACTTTCATTTTCAATTCTTATGGTGGTTCATTCAAGATTTCTCTTCCTTCGTTATTGTTGGTGTCAAAACCGGCGGATCTCGGGTAGGGGGTCCCGAACTATGCGTCTAGGCCGGATGGTAACAGGAGGCAGGGAACACGATGTTTTACCTAGGTTCGGGCCCTCTTGATGGAGGTAAAACCCTACGTCCTGCTTGATTAATATTGATGATATGGGTAGTACAAGAGTAGATCTACCATGAGATCAAGGAGGCTAAACCCTAGAAGCTAGCCTATGGTATGATTGTTGTATATGGAGTTGATGTCCTACGGACTACCACCCTCCGGTTTATATAGACACCGGATAGGGTTAGGGTTACACAGAGTCGGTTACAATGGTAGGAGATCTTGAATATCCGCATCGCCAAGCTTGCCTTCCACGCCAAGGAAAGTCCCATGCGGACACGGGACGAAGTCTTCAATCTTGTATCTTCATAGTCCAGGAGTCCGGCTGAAGGTATAGTCCGGCTACCCGAACACCCCCTAATCCAGGACTCCCTCAGTAGCCCTCGAACCAAGCTTCAATGACGATGAGTCTGGCGCGCAGATTGTTCGGCATTGCAAGGCGGGTTCTTCTCCAAATCCTGTGTACCTATAGGAATAATGTTCGATTTTTGTAATGTAGCGCTCCTCGACTCCCACGCCCAATAATGGCCGTATTCCACGTGTCAAACGAATGCGAAAAGCCAGGGAGTTTTTATATCCACGCCCCTAGCCGTATAAACGAGCCGCCTATTTAACGGGATGGGGATTTAGGTCCAAACCACATCTTCTCCTCTCCGCGAGTTATCATCAGAGCGCTTCCAGCAAAGGTCCATTCCAACATGACCAGCCGTCGCAGCTCCTCCCCTCGCCCCTCCGGTCCCAAACCCGGGGACTGGGAGAGTTGCACCATCCCGCATAGCGAGTTAGTGTCGCTTCAGGCCAAGGGATTTCTCCCTCAGGCATACATGGTCCCGGTCCGAGCCAGTCTTGCCACCTATAATGGCGGAAAACAAGCGGAGAGCACCCCCAATCCTTCTAAAGGAGAGCGGGTGTGCCTCGTCCCCTATCTAATAAGGGGACTGGGGTTTCCAATTCATCCATTTCTCCGCAGGCTTCTAGAGTTCTACGGCCTCCAGCTGCACAATCTCATGCCCGCCTCCATATTACATATTGCGGGTTTCGTCGCCCTTTCCGAGCTATTTTTAGGCGTTGAGGATCATTTCACGCTGTGGAAGAGGTTATTCTGCCTGGTGCCCCGTTCTCGAGAGGGGTCTATATACCAAGTGGGCGGAGCTGAAGTATTGCGCATCGCCGGGACCGGAAACCTATCCGGAACCCCAAAGAAGGCGTCTGAGGACTGGCCTTCGGAATGGTTTTACATAGATGACGTCCCGCTACCGGACCCTATCCGGGTCGGTCTCCCTGAGTTCAACAGTGCCCCGTTGAAGAAACGCTTGAGCTGGCGTCCGCGGAGCTCTCAAAAAGAAAGCGACAGAGACGTCCTTTACCTGATGGGACGGATAAGACTGTTGGCTCATTCCGGACTAACCATGATTGGAGTCATGGCCGCATGCATTATGCGAGGGGTGCAGCCGCTTCAATATAGAGGCCACCCCATGTGGGATTTCAACGGGGAGGATGACGCCACCCGTTACGGTCGTAAGGGGCCGGCCTCAGCTGCCGCCCTAGTAAAGATCTTATCCTCTTTGTACAAGGGAGAAAAGGAGGAATTCCTCCGCGTCAATCCGTAGGCCGGATTTACTATGTACGATCCTCCAAGTTGGGTAAGTGAATAATTGCGCTTGCCCGTCTGTTTTATACTCCCACGGTTAGATATGTAGTCTAACGACTTCAGTGCAGGAACTGCGACAGGAGGTAAAGGATATAAACAGCCGCCCTCCACAGCCCGAGGACCCAGAACGGTCCCTCGATCCGGACTCCGAAGAGGACCCGGACATATCGGTGGAGCTTATCGACGGGGTGTTCCATCAGCTAAGCAAGGACAATACCTTGGTAGCCATCACGGCTGATTACCCAGGGTTAATCCCGGCCTCCCAGGTGACAGAAACCGGAGTCTCATTCCCTTGAGAGAGATTCCACTCTCACGTATTCCGGTGTTTCTGACGACAACCGTGTTTTGCAGGGGAGATTTCCGAGGCAGGAGGCCGAACCTGCGGCGGCCAGCCAATGAGGGGCCGCAGGACCCCGTGGGGCAAAAAGGAATGCAGTCCGGACTGAGATGCCGGCGCAAAGGTATAGCGCACCCTCTGTTTCCCTGGTGTTATTCTGCCAGGGCATATTAACGTTCGTGCTATCTTCAGAACGAAGAGACCTCGCCAGACTACATCCGGAGAGGTTGCCAATCGCGCCCCCACCAGCCAGGCTCCAACGTCTGGCCAGGAAGCGGAGGCGAGCACAAGGCGCGCACCGGATGCTCCTCCGACAGAGGATGCAGATAGGCTGTCTGCCACAAATTCTGAAGTGGAGAGTGCCATGAACCACAGGCGTCGCCGGACAGTTCTACGCGACGCTTGTTTCTCCCAAGGGGCTTTAGATGCCTTTAATTCGGGAGATGCGTACCTCCGTACCGCTCAAAATGGTTTAGCCAGAGCCACGGAGCAGTATGTAAAAGACATACGGGTAAGAAAATTTTGGTCAAATATAGATATACCAGTAGCCCCCGAGACTTGAAACAGTTAGAGCAACTGATATAAGGATAATTTAATAAGCAGGTTCTTACAGAGAAGAATACCGTACTGTCCCAGGAGCTGGAAAAGTGCAAGGCCCAACTAGAGGCCGCACTAGCCGCAGCAGGGGAGCCCAGAGAGACCCCCTCAGGTAAGATACACTTTGAAAGATTAGTATTGTGCGGTGTGGGTGCAAATCTGACAAATCATGTTGCAGATGGCGCCGGATTCGATCCGGAAAAGAAACAACTCTTACACTGGCTAAAGGCCGGTGAGAGTACGTTGACAAAGGTGAGGCGAGAGAAGAATGATCTTCAGGATGCCAACACCTGGCTAGACGTCGAACTTAAAGATGTTCGTGGCCAGCTGTTGGACTCCACGAGGGAGAATCAGCGGCTTCGACGCGGCATATTCAGTAAGTGCTTGAACGAACTTTGAAAAAAAAGAGTTCGGCGACGAAGTCGACTAACAGAGTAATGTCTGTAGGTATGCTCACAGGTCGTCCTGCAGAGGATATGCCCGGTTCTATGGGTGACCTTCTTCCTGAACTCATGCAACTGCACGAGCGAATTCGACAGGCGATGCGAGGTGTTGCCCAAGCCTTATGGCCTGCCCACTCCATGCCCGAGGGCCTTGGAGAGCTTGCGGAGAAGCTGAAGGGAGCTCGACAGCGCTTCCGGTTGTGGAAGATATCGGCCTGCCGACAAGGCGCTAGGGAAGCCTGGGCCATGGTGAAGACCCGTTTTACGAAGTCTGACCCAAACCACATGGCCGAGGTCGGACCAGTGGGGCCTGACGGGAAGGAGATCCCTGTGAGCTTAGTATACGGCCAAGTAGAGTTGGCCGCGGAGTATTCCCAGCAGGACTGTAAATTAGACAGCCTGTTAGATGGTATAGAAGAGGAATACAATCAGTCAGAATGACTATGTAATTTTGAATTGACATGTGTAATGCCTTCTAGCCGGATTGTAGATCGTTTGTCGTTGCCGACCTTTTCGCTTCAACCTCGGGACCTGACGGTCCGGAGTGTGTCCGAATACCATAGCGGTTATATAAGAACCGTGGTATGCGTGGAGACCAGGCGTAGGGGTCATTAGTGCTTTATCAGACAAGTGCCCAACTAGTTATGTTATATTACATGGTTAGTAAGAAACATCTTCCAGAGAGAATAGTTCCGTTAGGGGTTCCTTTCGCTGGGAGGCATGCCCTAAAGTGCATGTCCGGACTGCGTAAAAAGACGCAGAAAAAAGCATCTGGGGGCGCATAAAATGAGTAAAAAGATCATCTTTTATCTCACCGACCAAATATTCCCTTAAGAACGCTAGCTTTCGGCTTCACCCAGTCTGAGGTACACATCCGGCTGACCCGACAGTAACAATCGCAGAGGTGCTCCCTTTACCGCCTAGCCGAACAATCGGGAACGTAGGGGTAAGCACAGGAGCCAGGCAACCCAGCTTGGCCAAAACTTAAGTCATATCGATGCATATAATGGTGAAGAAAAAGGTACATGCGGAAGTTTGACACATGTGTTGGGCATGAAGCCCGTATAAATAAGCTTCTGTTAAATAAGCCCCCAGGTTTAATGAGCGCGAGTGGCGCGTCACTAGATGAGCCTTTAAGGCTATAAAAGAAAAGAGGGGAAGGAGAGAAATGTAAGACAGAAAAATGCAAAAAATGGACAGAGGAAGGAGACGAACACAGAGTCCGGCGCTAGGCATAGAATCTTCGGAGACGGGTGGCGTTCCACGGGTTCGGCTCGAGTCGGTTATCCGACGCATCTCGCAGGCGGTACGCCCCGCTAGTCAGGACTTGGTCGATTATGAATGGACCTTCCCACTTGGGCTTGAGTTTGTCCTTTTTCCTATCCGGCAGGCGTAGAACTAGTTCGCCAACATTGTAATTTTTGGCCCATACTTCTCTGCTTTGATATCTTCGGGCCTGCTGTTGATAAAATGCGAAACGGGATTTTGCCACGTCACGCTCCTCCTCCAGGGCGTCCAAGTTGTCCTGCCGATCGAGCTCGGCTTCTCTTTCTTTGTACATGCGCACTCTAGGTGAGTCATGAATTATGTCGCAGGGCAGAACTGCCTCTGCGCCGTACACCATAAAAAATGGTGTGTATCCGGTGGTGCGATTTGGCGTGGTCCGCAGCCCCCATAGCACGGAGTCGAGCTCCTCCACCCAGTGCGTGTTAGATTCCTTGAGGGACCACACCAGTCTGGGTTTAATGCTGCTCATGATAAGACCATTTGCACGTTCGACCTGGCCGTTGGTTTGTGGGTGATAGACGGAAGCATAATCGAGCTTGATGCCCATGTTTTTGCAGCAGAGTTTTACCTCGTCGGCTGTAAAGTTTGTACCGTTATCGGTTATGATGCTGTGGGGGACGCCATAACGGTGTACAACCCCGGATATGAAGTCTATCACAGGTCCGGATTCGGCCGTTTTAACAGGCTTGGCTTCTATCCATTTGGTGAATTTATCCACCATGACCAATAAGTATTTTTTCCTATCGGTCCCACCTTTAAGGGGTCCGACCATGTCAAGCCCCCAGACCGCAAAAGGCCAGGTGATGGGTATAGTTTGGAGTGCGGTGGGTGGCATATGGCTTTGGTTGGCAAAAAGTTGGCAACCAGCGCATCGTTGGACTAGGTCCTGAGCGTCTGCCCGGGCCGTCGGCCAATAAAAGCCTGTACGGAAAGCCTTGCTAACAAGGGACCGAGCAACGGCGTGGTGACCACCGAGTCCGGCATGAATTTCAGCCAGAAGGTTCCTCCCTTCCTCTTCGGAGATGCACCTTTGAAGGACTCCGGTAGTGCTTTGCTTATAAAGCTCTCCCTCATGGACTCTATAGGCTTTAGATCGCCGCACTATGCAGTGGGCCTCGTTTTGGTCCTCCGGGAGTTCCTGCCTAGTAAGGTAGGCTAGGAATGGTTCTGTCCACGGGGCGATGACCGCCATTATTACGTGGGCTGAAGGTGTAATTTCATTGGCAGAGCCTCCAATTGTGTCAGATTGTTTGGCGTCAAGTGGTGCGGCTGGGTCCGGGCTGTTATTTGCGGGTTCCCCCTCCCATGCTACGGATGGCTTGAACAATCTTTCCGATGTTGGGGGGGACTGCATCTCATTTTGCTCTGATGCGTGCCAGGACGTCCGCTGCTTGATTGTTTTCTCGGGCTATATGGTGAAACTCCAGCCCTTCGAACCGAGCTGACATTTTTAGGACGACGTTGCGGTAAGCTGCCATTTTTGGGTCCTTGGCGTCGAAGTCTCCATTTATTTGGGATATCGCGAGGTTTGAATCCCCGCGTACCTCTAGGCATTGGATACCCATGGATACTGCTATCCGGAGACCATGTAGGAGGGCCTCATATTCGGCTGCATTGTTGGAATCCATGTACATGATTTGGAGCACATATTGGACTGTGTCTCCTGTGGGGGACGTCAGGACGACGCCAGCCCCCAGTCCGGCCAACATTTTGGAGCCGTCGAAATGCATAATCCAGTTTGAATATGTGCCGTACTCTTTAGGGAGCTCAGCCTCCGTCCATTCTGCGACGAAGTCGGCCAAAACTTGCGATTTAATAGCTCGTCGTGGCTTATAGGTTATATCGAACGGGAGAAGCTCGATGGCCCATTTTGCAATCCGGCCCGTTGCGTCGCGGTTGTTGATAATATCGTTGAGTGGTACTTCCGTGGCTACTGTTATGGAACACTCTTGAAAGTAGTGTCGTAGCTTCCGGGATGCCATGAATACCGCGTATGCAATCTTTTGATAATGCGGGTACCGTGATTTGCATGGAGTGAGGATAGTGGATACGTAGTAGACCGGCCTTTGAAGGCGGAATTTGTGTCCATCCGTTTCCCGCTCGACAACGAGCACTGCGCTGACAACTTGATGTGTTGCTGCAATGTACAATAACATTGGTTCGCTGGTGTTCGGCGCGGCCAGGACTGGGTTTGTTGCCAATATGGCTTTTATTTCATCAAGTCTGGCCGTGGCGGCCTCCATCCACTCGAAGTGTTCGGTGCACCGAAGGAGGCGATAGAGGGGTAGTGCCTTTTCTCCCAAGCGGGAGATGAAGCGGATTAAAGCCGCCACGCATCCGGTTAATTTTTGTATTTGTTTGAGGTCCTTTGGGATATCCAATTGTGACAAAGCTCGGATCTTGGCTGGATTTGCTTCAATTCCTCTACCGAATACAATGAAGCCCAAGAGCTTTCTGGCTGGAACGCCGAAGACGCATTTTTCCGGGTTGAGCTTGATGTCATATTTTCAGAGGTTATCGAATGTAAGCCTCAAGTCGCCTACTAGAGATTCGACATGTCTTGATTTGACGACAACATCATCAACATACGCCTCCACTATTTTGCCGATCTGATTTGCCAGACATGTCTGGATCATGCGCTGATATGTTGCGCCGGCGTTTTTCAGCCCGAAGGGCATTGTGTTGAAGCAGAATGGGCCGTATGGTGTGATGAATGCTGTTGCGGCTTGGTCTGATTTTGCCATCTTGATTTGATGGTATCCGGAGTATGCATCGAGGAAACAAAACGAGTCGTGTCCTGCGGTGGCATCGATAATTTGATCGATACGGGGGAGGGGGAAGGGATCCTTTGGGCAAGCCTTGTTGAGGTCTTTAAAATCGACACACAGGCACCAGGATTTGTCCTTCTTTGGTACCATCACCAAGTTTGCTAGCCAGTCCGGATGTTTTATGTCTCTAATGAATCCGGCCTCCAATAGCTTGGCTAGCTCCTCTCCCATAGCCTGTCTCTTGGGTTCGGAAAAACGCCGAAGGGCTTGTTTGACAGGTTTGAATCCTTTTAGGATATTTAAGCTGTGTTCGGCCAACCTGCGTGGGATCCCTGGCATGTCTGAAGGGTGCCAGGCGAAAATGTCCCAGTTCTCTCGTAAGAACTCTCGCAGTGCAGCGTCTACATCAGGGTTCAGTCGTGCCCCGATGGAAGCTGTTTTATTGGGGTCCATTGGATGGACCTGGAATTTGACTATTTCGTCAGCTGGCTTGAAGGATGTGGATTTGGATCTCTTATCGAGTATCACATCATCCCTGTTAACCGTGGAGCGGAGCGCAGTCAGTTCCTCGGCTGCTAAGGCTTCGGATAGTGCCTCAAGGGCTAATGCGTCCGTCTTGTTTTCGGCGTGGAGTGCTACGTCCGGATCACTAGCTAGAGTGATAATTCCGTTCGGCCCGGGCATCTTAAGCTTCATGTACCCGTAATGGGGTATTGCTTGGAAGATTGAGAATGCTTCCCGTCCCAGTAAAGCGTGATATCCGCTTTTGAACGGGGCCACCTGAAACATGACTTCTTCGGACCTGTAATTATCCGGCGTGCCGAACACCACATCTAGTGTGATTTTTTCCTGTGCAGCACGCTTCCCGACTGGGGATTATTCCTCTAAAGGTTGTGCTGCTTCGCTCGATGCGGTTCTAGTCTATTTCCATTTTTTGAAGGGTTTCCTCATAAATGAGGTTTAGTCCGCTGCCTCCATCCATGAGCACCTTGGTGAGGCGAAAGCCGTCCACTATGGGACTGAGGACCAATGCGGCTGGTGCTCGGGCTATTCGGAATCTAGGTTCATCACTTGCGTTGAAGGTAATAGCAGTGTCGCTCCATGGATTTATTGTTGCAACTTGATAGACTTCGGCGAGGCTGTGGAGTGTTCTTTTTCACATACTGTTTGATGCGAAAGTCTCGAAGACTGTGAGAACGGTACTGGTGCCCTCGGGCTGGCTTTCTGCGGCCTCCAGAATTAAGAGGTCCTCGCCAATTTTGGCCACCTGCCGGAGTATCCAACATGCTCTAAGGCTGTGAGTTGGTGTGGCGTCCTCTGTACTGTGGATTCTACAGGGTCCATCAAGCCACCTTTCCAGTACGGTTCCATGCCCTGTAGAGGGTTTTGGCTTTTTGGTGTTTATCCCGGGTGTCCTATGATGATGCACCCTCTTAGTTCGGACGGGATTACTATTCAAGGCCGGATTATCCCAAAATTTTATTTTCGTTTTCCAGGCGCTTTCCATCGCACAGTATTTTTGTACTATGGACGCCAAGTCAGCGAAGCGTGTAATATCACGATGACTTACGGCGTTAAGGATTCCCTCGTCCGTGCAATTACTGCAGAAAATTGAGATTGCGTCTCCCTCATGGCAATCCTTTATCCTGTTCATAACCAGGAGGAATCTGGCCCAGTAATGATGTACTGTTTCCTCGGGCCTCTGCCTGATTTGGGAGAGATCGCTTATGTTCGGGTGGGCCGGTGTCATTGAATCTGAAACCTCACCCAATCCAAGATTCGGAGGCCGAAGAGTTTCCAAACTCTGAAGTTCGGATTCTTGGATGTTGTCCAACGAATCTAGCCCGTTGCTTGATCCTAAGCTCAGGTCTTGAGTTACATCCTCTTCTCCGCGGGTATCCGGCTTGGAGGAGTCGGGAATTCGGACGTAGCTAGTCCTTAAAATAGATGAAGGGTCACCGCACTGCGCCTCTACCACGGCAACGTGGTGGGTGACTTGGGGAGAGTTAATTTCTCTTAGATCGGGTTTAAGCCCAACCTGGTCATAATCCGTAGCGACCCCCAGGGCGGCGATGCGATCCAAGAGCTCGTTTACAGAAGAGAGCTCCATTGGATCTAGCTGCTCGACGAGCTCCGAGCCGACGTGTAGGTTGCTTTTGATGACCCGAGAGGTCACCGTCGGCGCAACAGCCGAACAGGCGGTCATGAGGAAACCACCTAGCCGGAGAGTTTGGCCGACAGCCAAGGCTCCCTTAGAAACGGTGCCGTCTTTAAAGACGGGAGGAGGCATCCTTCCTGATTGCGACGGCACAGAGGAACTCTCAATGAAAGCACCAATGTCGGTGTCAAAACCGGCGGATCTCGGGTAGGGGGTCCCGAACTGTGCGTCTAGGCCGGATGGTAACAGGAGGCAGGGAACACGATGTTTTACCCAGGTTCGGGCCCTCTTGATGGAGGTAAAACCCTACGTCCTGCTTGATTAATATTGATGATATGGGTAGTACAAGAGTAGATCTACCACGAGATCAAGGAGGCTAAACCCTAGAAGCTAGCCTATGGTATGATTGTTGTATATGGAGTTGATGTCCTACGGACTACCACCCTCCGGTTTATATAGACACCGGATAGGGTTAGGGTTACACAGAGTCGGTTACAATGGTAGGAGATCTTGAATATGCGCATCGCCAAGCTTGCCTTCCACGCCAAGGAAAGTCCCATGCGGACACGGGACGAAGTCTTCAATCTTGTATCTTCATAGTCCAGGAGTCCGGCTGAAGGTATAGTCCGGCTACCCGAACACCCCCTAATCTAGGACTCCCTCAGTTATCATATCAAGTCATTCATTCTTCCCAATCCTACCGGTGGTTCGTGGAAGACCTTCTCAAGTTTGTGCTACATCTATCTTAATCCTTTCTATGAGAATAAGTAGTATGCCAAACTCACTGTGTGCCATCAATTTAAGTTGAGGAAGGATAAGCAGAACATAATTTCTTATTCTTATTTTTCCTCAAGGTTATTAATTCCTTTCCTTCGGAGTTTGTTCATGATGAATAAATTCTTGATTTCTTTTGTACATCTTTCTTTTCCGGAGTTCCAAGTTTTTCCGCATTATCTCGTCGCGAAGCTCCATCTAAATCATCGCAAGGCTTCACCTTGTGTTTTCAACTTCTCTTTCCATTCGTTTGATCATCATTTTGTTACCGGAGTTCTTCATGGAGGCTCTACATGATGGTTCATAAAGGATTTAATTCCTTCTCGAAGTGTTCATCAGGATTCTTTTTAAAGGAACTCAAGTGTTCTTCATCTTGCATTCCGAAGTGCATTCGTTCTACCTTATCTTTTGAGGTGGTGTTATGTCACTCTTGACAATTTGAGTTTGTGTTTCATGATTCCCATGTTGTCAAGATTGAGATATTTTTAATCCACCAATCTCTTCATTGGAGTTATCTTGTGTCATATTTCACCTAAAACCTTCCCTAAGGAATGTTGCTATTGTGGTGCTTATCAATTATTCAAGTTATCTCTCTATCATCTTGGTGGAAGAAGTTTTCATCTCTTCTTTGTTCCCGATCAATCATTGCTTTCGATGGCAGAATTTCACCTCAGTTTTGAGATGTTTGCCATAAGCACACTACAAGCTTACTCTTTTCGTTGTTGGTTTTTCCAACAACTGCGTTCGACCCTTCTCCTAAAGATGCTTTTTCAAGCTCATTTGAGGTAGAATATGCTTTTTTTCTTCTTCGTTACTTTCAGTCCGTTCTATCTTTTGTTCTGGAGGCATTGTGATGTTGCACGCTTCAACCCATCATCCCATTTTTTGTCAAAGCTCATGTTATTTCCTTTTGCTCATCCATTCAACCGGAGTGTCGTGTCCTTCATTCAAGTTCTCCCATCTTATCAAGTTTTACCTCCCTTCGCAACCAGAGTGTTGTCGTAATTGATCTTTATTGTTACTTCTACATCTCGTTTCTACCGGAGTGTTTTCAACTTTGTTCATCTTCATTGCATTCTTTCTTTCAATTTGTTTAACCTCGCAAGGTTCTTTGGATTCACTCATTTTTCAAAGAAGCAATTTAGTTTTACCTCTTCCCCTTCCTCTTCCGTCTTCCCCGGTGCCATCCTAGATCTCGGGACGAGATCCTCTCGTAGTGGTGGAGTGTTGTGACGCCCCAAGACCGGAGCTTCATGTAACGCCCTCGATGCGGCTATATCTCCCACGTGTCGAAGCATGACTTAGAGGCATAACCGCATTGAAAGCAATGTCGCAAGTGAGGTAATCTTCGCAAACAACCCAGGTAATACAATAGGGGAAAATATACATAGTTGGCTTACAATCGCCACTTCACACAAATACATGAATAAAGCATTACATCAACCAGATACAATCAAGGTCCAACTACGGAACCAAAATAAAAGAAGAACCCCAAATGCGACAAAGTTCCCGATCGACCCCAACTGGGCTCCACTACTGATCAACTAGAACGAAACAACACAAAGGACAAGATCTTCATCGAGCTCCTCCAGAGCTTGGTTGCGTCATCTGCACGGACTCATCGGCACCTGCAAACTGGTTTTGGAAGTATCTGTGAGCCACGGGGACTCAGCAATCTCGCACCCTCGCGATCAAGACTATTTAAGCTTATGGGTAAGGTAAAAGGTATGAGGTGGAGCCGCAGCAAGCGACTAGCATATATGGTGGCTAACATACGCAAATGAGAGCGAGACGAGAAGGCAAAGCACGGTCGATAAAAGTATGATCAAGAAGTGATCCTAGAACAACCTATGTCAAGCATAACTCCAACACCGTGTTCACTTCCCGGACTCTGCCGGAAAGAGACCATCACGGTTACACATGCAGTTGATTCATTTTAATTAAGTTAAGGTTCAAGTTATCTACAACCGGACATTAACAAAAATCCCATCTGCCCATAACCGCGGACACGGCTTTCGAAAGTTCAAAACCCTGCAGGGGTATCCCAACTTAGCCCATGACAAGCTCTCACGGTCAACGAAGGAATAGACCTCCTCCCGAGACATTCCGATCAGACTCGGTATCCCAGTTCTTCAAGACATCCTCGACAATGGTAAAACAAGTCCAGCAAGACCGCCCGATGCGCCGACATCCTGATAGGAGCTGCACATATCTCGTTCTCAGGGCAACACCGGATGAACACTACGTACAGCTAAAACCAGCCCTCAAGTTTCCCCGAGGTGGCGCCGCAAGTGGCTCTAGTTTGGACCAACACTTAGAAAAGCACTGGCCCGGGGGGGTTAAAATAAAGATGACCCTCGGGATGTGCGACTCCCAAGGGAAAAAAGGCTAGAATGGTAAAACAAGTTGGGCCTTGCTGGAGGAGTTTATTCAAAGCGAAACTGTCAAGGGGTTCCCATTATAACCCAACCGCGTAAGGAACGCAAAATTCGGGAACATAACACCGATATGACGGAAACTAGGGCGGCAAGAGTGGAACAAAACACCAGGCATAAGGCCGAGCCTTCCACCCTTTACCAAGTATATAGATGCATTAATTAAATAAGATATATTGTGATATCCCAACAAGTAAACATGTTCCAACAAGGAACAACAACTCCATGTTCCAACAAGGAACAAACTTCAATCTTCACCTGCAACTAACAACGCTATAAGAGGGGCTGAGCAAAGCGGTAACATAGCCAAACAACGGTTTGCTAGGACAAGGTGGGTTAGAGGCTTGGTTCAACAATATGGGAGGCATGATAAGCAAGTGGTAGGTATCGCAGCATTGGCATAGCAAAAGAGCGAGCAAAGCAAGCAAAGATAGAGTGATTTCGAGGGTATGATCATCTTGCCTGAAATCCCGCAAGGAAGAAGAACGAGTCCATGAAGAAGACAAACGGATGTAGACGAACGGTTCCTCACAAACACGACGTTACCGGAACCAACCCGAAGAAGCAACACCAGAAAGAAGCACACAACATAGTAAACAACCACCATATAGACATGGCACGATGCGCAAACAAGTATGATGCATGTCCGGTTTAATGAGGCTTGGCAAGGCAAAGTGCACAAACAACCCTACAAATTAAGTGGAGCTCAATATGCAACTCCGTTGCACATTGACGAAACACCACATTCAAGTTATTTAGATTGATCTTGGTTAGGTACCCAACAATATTAAATGTTATTAAACATGTCAAGACATGATACATAACAAAACTATACCATCTAACAATTTAAATGAGGCCTGATATAACCAACAACAAATCCGGTAAATCCCCATATGCATTTATCAATTTGGTGCAACAACAATTTTAAACATTTAAATGTTATTATCATGATGCGAATGACGTGAGCAAGTTTTATGCAATTTTTATTAAGAGTTGACAAGAGCATTATGAAGCATTTGTCACCGTGGTGGAAAGGAAAGGGGTGCCACGGCAACGATAACGAAAACGGTGCCACGGCAGCGTTCCAGTTCCGGTAACTTGATTGAGACACCGATGAAAAGGAGAAGGGTGCGGATGCGTGCAAAAGATGGTGGGGCGCTCCCGGATTCCGGGTGTCCCACGAGTTAGTGGCATGGAAATGAGTGACAAAACGGACATGGTGCAGACAACGGGTGCATCTCATCCAACATGCATTCCTTCGTTCATGGGCGTCATCTCGGGTTATACCTTTGAAGTGACCAAACGAGACGGTTCGGTTCGAGGGGACGTAGTGGAAGTAGACGTTCTCGCAATGGTAGAGGAAGTAGATGTTCATGGTTCGTTGTGGGAAGTAGACGTTCTCGTGGCGATGGTAGTCATTCCAGGTGCCGGGTGTCGAGGTACTTGGCGATCTTAGGGTTCCAAAGAAGGCGGTAGAGGTACTTGGCGCGTCATAATGTAGTCGAACTTGACGAAAAAAATGGTCTCCTCAGGGACTTGATGCATCCGAGTTCTTCGGGTTTGTAGTAGTACTTGGCGTTCGGAGTCCGGGTCTTGCGGGTGTGTACTTGGTGCTTGCGGTTCCGATCCGGGGGTGCATGCGTCCACGGTAACACTGCATGGCGCAAAGAGGCGACGACTTGGGCGGCTCTGGACAAGGACTTGAGGCAGCTTGTGTATGAGCTCGATGGGGCTGGCTGCTGCTCGTCTCCTTCAACAGGTGGACAGAACGAAGGCGCAACGGCACTGAACAGCGAAGCAGCAGCTACAGCGAGGCAGCGGTGCCGTGGTGAGGTCGCAGGCGAGAACGACGACGAACTTGGCCGCGGGAGGTGGAGGGGAACACGACGAGGCGGACGACAGCGGCAAGCTCGTTGGCACGCTGGTGGCGGAGCTCGCCGGGCGATGGAGCGCGGCGCTGGCGAAGGGACACGGTAGAGGAACGGTTCTCCGGCGACGAGGCGCAGCAGCGGCAGCGGCCATGGAGGACCGGCGTTGAGGCGGGAATGGCCGCTCGGCTCCACAAGCTCCTGGCGGAAGAGGAGAAGTTGCAGGGGCGGAGTTTGGCGGCATCTCCTGACGCGTGCGGGGCTGGAAGAGCGGAGCGGGACGGCAGGGCGTGGTGCCTCGCTCCTCTCTTCTGGCGAAGCAGGGAAGGAGGAGGATCGAGGGAGAGGGCGCTGCGAGCGAGAGAGGGAGGGAGGCGCAGGTGGGAACGACCGAACGAGGAGGGGATCGGCCAGGAGATGGAGATCGGGCCTCTCCTGGCGGCGCTGGTGGGAAAGACGAGGGAAGGGAGTGGGGAGCGAGAGGCTGGGCCTAGGGTTAGGATAAGTGGCCTTGGAAGCCGGCCTGGGTGCGGGTGATCCAGGTGGGCCGGCGCGAAATTGCCTAGGGAGCCCAGTCCAGGAAACCTTTTCTTTTCATTACCCTCTGTTTATATAAATAAACAGTTTCAATAAAAGAAAAAGGTCAGGGAGCTAGAAGAGAAGTTTTTCGGATATAAAATATCCTCAAACTCTGGAACTATAGTCTACTTTGATAAAATTGCCTTGGATATCTTTAGAGGTAGAAAAATAAAACAAGTTTAAATATGATTCAAACTTGAGGCATTTTTGAACCTAACCAAAACAACTCCAAAGGATCTGAAATTTGACAGAGAGGTTGAAGGCATGGTCGAGAATTTATAGGAAAAGAATGAAATAGAGAAGGGGAAAGTGGCACTTGCAAAAGAATGGAACTAGAAGGAAAAGAGAAGGAGATGTGCATGGGACAAAGGCATTGGGATATTTTGCAAGTGTGTTTGCGGTAAATCCAAACGAATGGAAATATTTACTATAACTCTCTAAATATCGAGAGGATATGTTTTAAAGAGAATCACCATGTGAATTCCCTCGGTTTAAATGGACCGAAGATCCATGCAATTTATTTAGTGAGTTTTAAAATGGGTTGAGTGAGTTTTAAAATGGGTTGCAAGATGACATGATGCAATGCACATGATGCAAGGATGAAATGCAACAAACCAAACAAATCACACGACGAAACCCGGAAACCCTGGAAGGCATCTGAAGCTCCGGTCTTGGGGCGTTACAACACTCCACCACTACGAGAGGATCTCGTCCCGAGATCTAGGATGGCACCGGAGGGAAAAAGAAGAGGAAGAGAAGAGGTAAAACTAAGTTGCTTCTTTGACAAACGAGTGAGACCAAAGAACCTTGAAAGGTTAAGCCATTTCCGAGAATAGAATAAACGGAGATGAACGAAGTTGAAGACACAACGTTAAGAAAGAGGAAAAGAAAGAGTCAATTCGGGTAGCACTTCGGTTGAAAATAGATGAAAGACTTGATAAGGCGAAATCAACTTGAGCAAAAAGGGCACAACACTCCGGTTAAATGGATAAACCAAGAAAAGAACACGATCCTGACAAAACGAAAAGGTGGGCTGAAAAGAGCAACATCACAAAGCCTCCGGAACAAAAGTAAGAATGGAATGGGATGAATGAAGGGAAACAGATCTCGAGGGAGCACGCTTACAACAAAAGCTAGAACGGAGTTGTTGGAAAACCAACAACGAAAAGAATAATCTTGATATGGTCTTATGGAATACATCTCAAATTATGAGGTGACAACCTGCCACTCACGGGAAAAGAATTGGGTTGATATCAACAAGGAGACGAGAAACTTATTCACCGGACGGATAAAAGAAGAACTTGGGTCATTTATAAACACCATAATTAGCAACAATCCTTAGGGAAAGCTTTAGGTGAAATATAACCCAAGATAATTCCAATGAAGAGATTGATGGATTTAAAATATCTCATTCTTGACAAGATGTGAATCATGAAACACGAACTCAAATTGACACGAATGACATAACACCACCTCAAAAGATTAGATAGGAAGAACTGCACTCCGGATTACAAGATGAAGAATGCTTGAACTCCTCTGAAAAGAATCTCAATGAATACTTCGAGAAGGAATTAAATCCTTTATGAACCGTCATGTAGAGCCTCCATGAAGAACACCGGTAAACAAAAGAATGGTCAAACGAAAGGAAAGAGAAGTCGAAAACACAAGTTGAATCCTTGTAACAATTTAGATGAATCTCCGTGGTGAAATAATTGAGAGAACTTGGAACTCCGGGAAAAGAAAGATGAATCAAGTGAAACCGTGAATTTGATGAACCTCCGGAATAAGGAATTGAATTTACTCGATGAAACAAGAATAAGAATTACATTATGCTTATCCTTCATCAGTTAAATTGATGACAAACAGTGGATTTAGCATAGTACTTATTCCCGTAGAAAGGATTAAGATAGATATCACGTAAACTTGAGAAGGTCTTCGATGAACCACCGTAAGAATTAAAATAAACGAAGTAAAGGGATGAATCACCGGTTTGAATTAGCAAATACACGAAGATGCTTGAGAGGATTTAGAACATGAGAACGACGAGATCACGAGCCGATTAAAGATCACTTGAACAAAGCACCGGTATGATTTAGAGTATGCGAGCTGAAAGCTGGACTGAATAAATCTTAGATGATGGGCTCCGGATAATCCGACAGAAAATACTCTGAATTACTCCGGATGAGTGAAAAGAATTCTGACAATCGAAAACAACTATGAGAGGATGGCATAATGCTAGAACCACGAATCTTGAAGAGAAAGGAGCAAGATTAAAGAGAAACTCTTCTTCGGTCTTCAAATGTTGAGAATGATGACGAGAAACACCACCATGAAACGTTGAGACACTCCGGGATGAAAAATTAGAAATGTTGAAACAACGATGAAAAGAATTTGAGAGATCTTGGAGGAAAACACATTTGACCGATGATAAATCATACTTATGTCAAACTTTGACAAGAATTTAGGATAGCTCCGGGAAAATAAGAAGAGTCAGGTAAGATCCTGGGAAAAAACCTGTGGGTTAGGGCCCACTCAAAAGAACACCGTTGAAAAGTTTTCAAAGAGAGATTGCACCGGTTGAATTAAATGACTTGAATGAGATAACAACCTCGAAAGATCTTGAATGAATGCAGAGTGGAAAACACGAATCTTCTGAGATATCTTTAGCACTCCGGAACAATTGAACAACGAGAGGTGAATGATTAAGAATTGCACCGGCATGAGAAAACATTGAAACGAGGAAAGGATATGATCAATAAAGCTTGACTTGAACCCACCGGAGATGAAAAGAATGAAGAATGACGAACTTGAAGCTCCATTAGAATCTTCCTGAGAATCACCGGATAAGAACATTGACGGAAAAGGAATGGAGAGACTTCACGAGAATAAAAGGATACTTGATTAAGAAATCTGTGTCCTCGACAAAAAAAAAAAGGGGGGGGGGGGGGGGAAAAAACAAAGGCAACTTGAGGACAGATGAAATGAACAACGTTGGAAAACCCAAGAGGTGATCTTGCGGATGTTGAAGTGATCGGATCCACTTGAAGAGAAACACACAGGTGAAAAAGATTGGCATAACAATCTCGATTATCAAGGAGGATTAGTATTCACATAGGAGTATGAGAACACCACTTAGGAAAGGTATGGAATCAACATTTGACTTCGAAGCAACTCGAATACCACAACTCAAAACAAAACAAAGGATTGGCTTGCAAAATAAGCCGGAACAAACATATGATAGAGATTTCGTCCGAAGTTTTCGTGGTGGGGCCTACACGGGCTCGATCGTACAGCACCATCATGTACAAGGCAGTGCACATGACATACGAAGCGTCCCCGAGTCGGCATAGCCAAGGACTCTTTAAGACACAACGAGAACACTGTAAAACCGACCATGAATAGGCGGACCACTAGACGTCGAACCCCAATTTCATATCATACATCTGTCGGAAAGATATCCTAAGAGCTACTTGAATTCCCACTTATGAAACTCCCGAACCTTTCCGGTTATGCAATCAGGTGTTGGGGATACAGGGGAAGCATAATATCTCACCCAAATCTAGCAAATCCTACATCCAGCTGTATCCATCCTTCAACACATAACCAAGAAACCTTCGGAAATCATCTACCTCAACCTTCGAAAAGCATCTGTTATACGAGTTATGGCAATACTCCCGAACTCCCGCCCCAGTACTGGGTGGCGTCGAGGTTATCTCACCAACGAACTGCATAAAAGAGATTTTCGATGTCGGCGTACTAAACTCAGGTATTCCAGAATTGCAACGATAAAATTATGACGACAACACCTCAGAGCTCAACTCCCCGGGACACTTCCACAAAACCCCTGACAGGAGGCACCAAGACAATGTTCTCATCATAAAACCATCAGAACGATTCCAAGATACCCGCGTGATCCTAAATTTTTTTAGTGAAATTTGAGAAGAGAAGAGTCAAAACTCTACGTCAGGATGCCTTACCAGAGCGATGAGGAGACTGGGAAGTAAAAAGAATTCCTAAACTCTCCGATATATAATTCCTAAATGACTCAAAACATTTTTCTAGACACAACTCGGCCGCTAAAAACGATCAAGCAATGGGGGCTCCTAAGGTCGGGGAAGGCTCTGATTACCAACTTGTAACGCCCTCGATGCGGCTATATCTCCCACGTGTCGAAGCACGACTTAGAGGCATAACCGCATTGAAAGCAATGTCGCAAGTGAGGTAATCTTCGCAAACAACCCAGGTAATACAATAGGGGAAAATATACATAGTTGGCTTACAATCGCCACTTCACACAAATACATGAATAAAGCATTACATCAACCAGATACAATCAAGGTCCGACTACGGAACCAAAATAAAAGAAGAACCCCAAATGCGACAAAGTCCCCGATCGACCCCAACTGGGCTCCACTACTGATCAACTAGAACGAAACAACACAAAGGACAAGATCTTCATCAAGCTCCTCTAGAGCTTGGTTGCGTCATCTGCACGGACTCATCGGCACCTGCAAACTGGTTTTGGAAGTATCTGTGAGCCACAGGGACTCAGCAATCTCGCATCCTCGCGATCAAGACTATTTAAGCTTATGGGTAAGGTAAAAGGTATGAGGTGGAGCTGCAGCAAGCGACTAGCATATATGGTGGCTAACATACACAAATGAGAGCGAGACGAGAAGGCAAAGCACGGTCGATAAAAGTATGATCAAGAAGTGATCCTAGAACAACCTACGTCAAGCATAACTCCAACACCGTGTTCACTTCCCGGACTCCGCCGGAAAGAGACCATCACGGTTACACATGCAGTTGATTCATTTTAATTAAGGTATGGTTCAAGTTATCTACAACCGGACATTAACAAAAATCCCATCTGCCCATAACCGCGGGCACGACTTTTGAAAGTTCAAAACCCTGCAGGGGTGTCCCAACTTAGCCCATGACAAGCTCTTACGGTCAACGAAGGAATAGACCTCCTCCCGAGACATTCCGATCAGACTCGGTATCCCGGTTCTTCAAGACATCCTCGACAATGGTAAAACAAGTCCAGCAAGACCGCCAGATGCGCCGACATCCTGATAGGAGCTGCACATATCTCGTTCTCAGGGCAACACCGGATGAACACTACGTACAGCTAAAACCAGCCCTCAAGTTTCCCCGAGGTGGCGCCGCAAGTGGCTCTAGTTTGGACCAACACTTAGAAAAGCACTGGCCCGGGGGGGTTAAAATAAAGATGACCCTCGGGATGTGCGACTCCCAAGGGAAAAAAGGCTAGGTGGCGAATGGTAAAACCAAGGTTGGGCCTTGCTGGAGGAGTTTTATTCAAAGCGAACTGTCAAGGGGTTCCCATTATAACCCAACCG
>NC_053028.1:323200349-323285881 GCF_003073215.2 Triticum urartu
GCTAATCCGGAGAAGATTAAGGCAATCACTTCTTTGGCTAAACCGGCATGTATTAATGATGTTCAACGATTGGCGGGTCGTGTTGCCGCTTTGAGCCGGTTCATAAGCCGGTTAGGTGAGAAGGCCCTACCGCTGTACCAATTAATGAAGAAGGCAGACACCTTTGTCTGGAGTGATGCCGCTAATGCTGATTTTGAGGATTTGAAAAGGCAGTTATCTGAACCGCCGGTTCTTGTGGCTCCCATTGACAAAGAGCCTTTGCTGTTATATGTGGCTGCTAATTCACGAACCGTCAGTGTGGCGATTGTGGTAGAGCGCGAGGAGGCTGGTAAGGAACACCCGGTTCAATGGCCGGTTTATTATGTCAGTGAGGTACTCATCGAGTCAAAGCAAAGATATCCTCATTGGCAGAAACTTGTTTATGGGGTGTTCATGGCAAGACGGAAGCTGAAACAATACTTCCAAGGTCACATTATCACTGTGGTAAGTTCTGCCCCCTTGGGAGACATTATTCAGAACAGAGAGGCTACAGGACGAGTCGCCAAATGGGCCATCGAGCTCGGGCCTCATGGTCTGAAGTACGCGCCACGCACTGCCATTAAGTCCCAAGCTTTGGTGGATTTCATCAACGACTGGACAGAGCTACAGGCACCCGAGGAGAAGTGATAGAGGCAAAGGTGTCCCGATGTTTCGATGAGATGGTGGCTATCGTTTTCTGTGGGAGTCGACCTTGACGATCCGACTACGATCGTGCGAGACGTCGCGCCTTAGCAATCGCTAAACCAACTTCCGAGGGGTTATTGACCACGCCGGAGCACGATCAACCTGACCACGAGGGCCTGTTTCCTGCGAGCAAACGAAGAACAAGCAAGAAACTGAGATTGCAATCTGGATATTGCGAATATAAGATGAAAGCTTTATTGATCAAGGTGGGGTTCTGTGACGTCTTGGTCTGGTCGTTGGGCACAAACGAAGTACGTGAAGTTGCAGCTATGGCGAACTTTTAATCTAAACAAAACCCAAAGTCTAAACGACGCCCTAAGGGTTGTATATATGGAGGAAGAGAGGGGAATTTCGTGGCCCTTGAGGGTGGGGTCCGAAACCAACCCTAACTCTTGTTTCCCCACACATACGGACTCTAAAAATAGCCTATACTTAAGTATTTCGAAATTACATGGGCCTGGCCCATTAATAAGGTGACGCAGCACCTAGAAAAGCCTATGGACGAATATTATGAAGTGGCATCTTGTATATTTCGTCCATGGCTTCATGCATTCCTTATGGCGGCTTCAAAGTCCTGAAATCATCACTTGTAACTCCGTTCTTGATCCCCTTGCGCATGCCATCAACTTCATGCGTGTTCTTGCTCCAATGTTCATCCTTCTCCAAGCTAGACCCTTCATTTGAAAGCAAAACAAATGTATCCAATTTAGGCAGCATCATAATCTCATGAACATTAGAATCATTACCAAGAAACGAAAGTACCTGGTAATTTAATTGGCGTGCGCGAGCTCTAGTAATTGGTCCAGTATATGTAACAGTAGGGGCTGTGGGTGTAACAATGGTATTGATGTCCTCATCAAGAAGCCCGATAAAACTTATTGGATTATTCACTTTGATGGGTCCAGACAGTTGGAAGGCTCGGGGGCCGGAGTTGTATTAACTTCCCCTCGGGGTGACAAATTTTGTTATGTGCTCCGGCTTATGTTTCCTTGCACTAACAATGCAGCTGAGTATGAGGCCCTGCTCCATGGTCTCCGGATGGCCAAAGAGATGAACTTGAGCCGGGTAAGATGCTTAGGAGACTCAGACCTTGTGGCTCAACAGGTGTCAGGCAAGTGGGACTCTAAAGATCCCCTCATGGCGGCTTACCGTCGTGAAGTCGATGCTGTGGCTGGATATTTCAAGGGTTACGTAGTGGAACACATTGATCGAAGGAAGAATGAGGCGGCGGATGCCTTAAGCCGGCTGGGGTCTCAGCGTAAGCCGGTGCCGCCTAACACCTTTCTTGATGTTTTGCATAATCCTTCTGTTAAGTTACCTACAGAAGAAGATCTGGCAATACCAGACCCGGAGGCACAGCTGGTGGCGGCTCTCCACGTTACCCCGGATTGGACAGTGCCTTATTTGGCTTACATGACCCGGGGAGAGTTGCCAGAGTACGAGACCTTGGCAAGACAAATCATCCGGCGGTCCAAGTCCATGACAATTGTCAATGGCGAGTTACATCATTACAGCGTCACTGGAGTGATTCAACGTTGCGTGCCACCTGCAGAGGGTCAGGAGATCCTTCGTGAAATTCATGAAGGTGATTGTGGTCATCACGCCGGCTCAAAATCTCTTGTGGCCAAAGCCTTCCGTCATGGGTTCTATTGGCTAACGGCTCATGCTGATGCGGAAGACCTGGTCAGTAAATGTGACAGATGTCAAAAATTCTCACGACGAGCCCATGTGCCGGCTCAAGAGTTAAGGATGATTCCAATTACCTGGCCGTTTGCAGTCTGGGGGCTTGATATGGTCGGGCCTTTCAAGAGATCTAAGGATAAAAAGACTCACCTCTTGGTGGCAGTTGACAAGTTCATAAAGTGGGTGGAGGCGGAGCCAGTCAGTAAGTGTGATGCAGCCACAGCAGTCCAGTTTATGAAAAAGGTGATTTTTTGCTTTGGTTTTCCACACAGCATCATAACTGATAATGGTACTAACCTTCCAAAGGAGCTATGGAAGAGTTCTGTCAACGAGAGCATATCCGGCTTAACGTTTCAGCTGTAGCTCACCCTCAATCAAATGGCCAAGCAGAACGAGCCAATCAAGAAATCTTGAAGGGTATCAAGCCCCGGCTCTTGGTCCCTTTACAGCGGACGCCGGGTTGTTGGGTGGAGGAGTTATCTTCTGTACTCTGGAGCATCAATACTACCCCTAACAGATCTACGGGTTACACGCCTTTCTTTATGGTGTATGGAGCAGAGGCGGTCCTGCCAAGTGACATCCGTCACGATTCACCCCGTGTGGCGGCTTATGTTGAGGAAGACAATGAAAAAGCTTGGCAAGATGCACTTGACCTGTTGGATGAAGAGCGAGACTTGGCAATAGCCCGCTCGGCGATTTACCAACAAGACCTGCGTCGCTACCACAGCCGCCGGGTTAAGTCCAGAACCTTTCAGGAAGGCGACTTAGTGCTCCGACTCATCCAGGATCAATCTAACATACACAAGCTATCCCCTCCTTGGGAAGGACCCTTTGTGGTCAGCAAGAATCTGAACAATGGATCATACTACCTTATCGACGTTCGAGAGCATAAAGACTCACGTAAGTCGGAGGAGGAGACCCGTCGGCCGTGGAATATCGCCCATCTTCGGCCTTATTATACTTGAGCGTCATCTCTAATGTGTATATACTTATACTATGTATATTATATAAAGCAATAAAGCAGGACCTCTGTCCTTTTTTCCACTCCCAAAAAAAGGTTTATGTGTTTTTCCTTGACAGGTGGTGGAGATAACCAAGGAGAAGCGGATCATATCTGAATCCGGCTTTCCTTTGGTCCGGCTTATGATCATATCTGAATCTAGCCGTTGATCACTTGGGGGCTTCCTGTTCAAACATAGGTCGTATTCGAACCAAAGAGAACATAGCTGTCGATACCCATTTGATCGGCATACTGCCAAACCCACTTGGGGGCTTCTTGATCATATCTGAATCATAGCTTAACTCCTTTTGGGTCTGACATGGATCGTATTCAAATCAGCGTCATTAAACAACTCTTATGGTCACTTGGGGGCTTCCCGTTCAAACATAGGTCGTATTCGAACCAAAGAGAACATAGCTGTCGATACCCACTTGATTGGCATCGCCACAGCCATTGGGGGCTAACAGTTCGTATACGAATCTTAGCTCAACCCCTTTGGAACGGGTCACTGATTGATAGAGGCAAAGGTGTCCCGATGTTTCGATGAGATGGTGGCTATCGTTTTCTGTGGGAGTCGACCTTGACGATCCGACTACGAACGTGCGAGACGTCGCGCCTTAGCAATCGCTAAACCAACTTCCGAGGGGTTATTGACCACGCCGGAGCACGATCAACCTGACCACGAGGGCCTGTTTCCTGCGAGCAAACGAAGAACAAGCAAGAAACTGAGATTGCAATCTGGATATTGCGAATATAAGATGAAAGCTTTATTGATCAAGGTGGGGTTCTGTGACGTCTTGGTCTGGTCGTTGGACACAAACGAAGTACGAGAAGTTGCAGCTATGGCGAACTTTTAATCTAAACAAAACCCCAAAGTCTAAACGACGCCCTAAGGGCTGTATATATGGAGGAAGAGGGGGGAATTTCGTGGCCCTTGAGGGTGGGGTCCGAAACCAACCCTAACTCTTGTTTCCCCACACATACGGACTCTAAAAATAGCCTATACTTAAGTATTTCGAAATTACATGGGCCTGGCCCATAAATAAGGTGACGCAGCACCTAGAATAGCCTATGGACGAATATTATGAAGTGGCATCTTGTATATTTCGTCCAAGGCTTCATGCACTCCTTATGGCGGCTTCAAAGTCCTGAAATCATCACTTGTAACTCCGTTCTTGATCCCCTTGCGCATGCCATCAACTCCATGCGTGTTCTTGCTCCAATGTTCATCCTGCTCCAAGCTAGGCCCTTCATTTGTAAGCAAAACAAATGTATCCAATTTAGGCAGCATCATAATCTCATGAACATTAGAATCATTACCAAGAAACGAAAGTACCTGGTAATTTAATTGGCGTGCGCGAGCTCTAGTAATTGGTCCAGTATATGTAACAGTAGGGGCTGTGGGTGTAACAATGGTATTGATGTCCTCATCATCCTCCCCTTCTTGAAATGAAGTCGTCCTCGACGGAAGCTCATCTTCCTCACCCAAATAAGGCTTCAAATCTGCAATATTAAAAGTGGGACTAACCCCAAAATCTGCAGGTAGCTCAAGTTTATATGCATTATCATTTATTTTCTCTAAAACCTTAAAAGGACCATCAGCACGTGGCATTAGCTTTGATTTGCGCAGATTAGGAAATCTATCTTTACGCAAATGTAACCAAACAAGATCTCCAGGTGCAAACACAACATGTTTTCTACCCTTATCTCCAGCAAGTTTATATTTAGCATTCATACGCTCAATGTTTTCCTTAGTTAACTCATGCATTTTTAAAATCAATTCAGAACGTTCTTTAGCATCAAAATTAACCTTCTCCGAAGATGGAAGAGGCAACAAATCAATAGGTGCACGAGGTAGGAAACCATACACAATTTCAAAAGGGCACATCTTAGTAGTAGAATGCAATGAACGATTATAAGCAAATTCAATATGAGGCAAGCATTCTTCCCACATTTTCTTGTTATTCTTCAAAACAGCCCTAAGCATAGTAGACAATGTTCTATTGACTACTTCAGTTTGTCCATCAGTTTGGGGGTGACAAGTAGTACTAAAAAGCAGCTTAGTCCCCAACTTAGCCCATAAACATCTCCAAAAGTGGCTAAGAAATTTAGTATCACGATCTGAAACAATAGTATTTGGCACACCATGTAAGCGAATAATTTCACGAAAGAACAAATCAGCAACATTAACAGCATCATCGCTTTTATGACATGGTATAAAGTGTGCCATTTTCGAGAACCTATCCACGACAACAAATATGCTATCCCTCCCCTTCTTTGTTCTAGAGGTAAACCTAAAACAAAGTCCATAGATATATCCTCCCAAGGAACACTAGGTACAAGCAAAGGCATATATAAACCATGAGGATTGAGTCGTGACTTAGCTCTTTGACATGTAGTGCAGCGAGCAACAAAACGCTCAACATCCCGTCTCATCTTTGGCCAAAAGAAATGTGTAGCAAGTATATCCTCCGTCTTCTTGACGCCAAAGTGTCCCATTAATCCTCCTCCATGCGCCTCCTGCAACAACAAAAGACGAACGGAGCTAGCTGGAATGCATAGCTTGTTAGCACGAAACACAAATCCATCGTTAAGAACGAACTTGTTCCAAGTTCTCCCTTCCTTACAATTCTGCAATACATCTTTAAATTCAGCATCATTAACATATTGATCCTTGATGGTCTCCAAACCAAATATTTTAAAGTCAAGTTGTGAAAGCATAGTATAACGACGAGACAAGGCATCAGCAATAACATTTTCTTTACCCTTCTTGTGTTTAATCACATAAGGGAAAGTCTCAATGAATTCAACCCATTTAGCATGTCGACGGTTCAGTTTTGCTTGACTTTTAATGTGTTTCAAAGATTCATGATCAGAATGTATAACAAATTCCTTGGGCCATAAATAATGTTGCCATGTTTCTAAGGTCCGAACAAGAGCATATAATTCTTTATCATAAGTAGAATAGTTCAGACTAGGCCCACTCAATTTTTCAGAAAAGTATGCAACAGGTTTTCCATCTTGTAATAACACACCTCCTAATCCAATTCCACTAGCATCACATTCAAGCTCAAAAGTCTTATTGAAATTAGGAAGTTGGAGTAAAGGAGCATGTGTCAACTTATCTTTCAATACCGTGAAGGCTTCTTCCTGTGCGGTACCCCAAACAAAAGGCACATCCTTCTTTGTAAGCTCGTTGAGAGGTGCAGCAATGGTGCTGAAATCTCTCACAAAACGCCTATAGAAACCAGCGAGGCCAAGGAAACTCCTCACTTGTGTGACCGTTTTGGGCTGCGGCCAACTCTCAATAGCTTCAATCTTGGCTTTATCAACTTCAATTCCCTGTGGAGTAACAACATAGCCAAGAAAAGATACTCGGTCGGTGCAAAAGGTGCACTTTCCAAGGTTACCAAACAAACGTGCATCACGTAGAGAGCAATAAAAACAGCACGTAAATGTTCCAAATGTTCCTCCAAAGATTTGCTATAAATCAATATGTCATCAAAGTAAACTACCACAAATCGTCCAATGAAAGCACGTAAAACTTCGTTCATTAACCTCATGAAAGTACTAGGTGCATTAGTTAACCCAAAGGCATGACTAACCACTCATATAATCCAAACTTAGTTTTAAATGCTGTTTTCCATTCATCTCCCAATTTCATACGAATTTGATGGTAACCACTACGCAAATCAACTTTGGAGAATATTGTAGAGCCACTCAATTCATCAAGCATATCATCTAGCCTAGGAATAGGATGACGATAACGAATAGTAATATTATTAATGCCTCTACAATCAACGCACATACGCGACGTACCATCCTTTTTCGGCACTAAAATGATAGGAACAGCACAAGGACTAAGGGATTCGCGTATATAACCTTTGTCGAGCAGTTCTTGTACTTGACGCATAATCTCCTTCGTCTCCTCTGGATTGGTACGGTATGGTGCCCGGTTGGGTAATGATGCACCGGGAATTAAGTCAATTTGATGCTCAATCCCGCGAATAGGTGGTAATCCCGGTGGCACGTCTTGTGGAAAGACGTCGGCGAACTCCTGCAAAATGTTAGTGACAGCAGGAGGCAAAGAGGAAGGCACGTCCTCGAATGAAAATAATGCCTCTTTGCACACAAAAGCATAGCAAACAGATTTGCTAAAATCTAGATCATCAATATCAGATTTGGTGGCAAGTAAACATGCACTTTTCAATTTAATTTCAGAAGCAACACTAGATTGTTTATTATTATTAGGCTGCATTTGTTGCTCAAATTCTTTTGCCACAATCTGATTTTCACTCTTAGTTTTCTCCTGTTTTGCTTTATTAGCTCTATTAATATCATCTTTCAAAATGGAATCAGGAGTCATAGGAAGCAAAGTAATATTTTTATCCTTATGAACAAGAGTATACTGATTGTTTCTACCATGGTGAATAGAATTTTTATCAAATTGCCATGGTCTACCAAGTAATAAGGAACATGCTTGCATAGGTACCACATCACAATCAACATAATCAGCATATGTAGAGATACTAAAATGCACACGAACAGTACGTGTTACCTTAACCTTGCCGCTGTTGTTGAACCATTGGATGTAGTAAGGATGTGGATGTGGTCTTGTGGTGAGAGATAGCTTCTCCACCATCTCGATGCTAGCCAAGTTGTTGCAACTCCCTCCATCTATGATCACGCGAACAGAACGTTCCTTCACAACTCCCTTTGTATGGAACAAATTATGCCTCTGATTTTGCTCAGCTTGTGTAACCTGCACACTCAAAACACGTTGAGCAACTAAACATTCATACCTGTCAGCATCTTCAGGAGCCATGTATTGCGTCTCATGATCAGAATCGTCTCCACCGTGTTCGTCACGTGTAATAAGAGCCAAAGTCTCCTCATCATAGTCACTAGCGGACTCATACCCACCATCCTCAGTAACAATCATCACACGCTTAGATGGGCATTCTCTCGCATAATGACCTCCACCCTTGCAACGTCGACAAATAATATCATGTGTTTGCCCTGTTGATGCCATGGATGAAGAAGAGCTCTTTGCAGGCCCAGAAGGTGTGCTCTTGGCAGATAGTGGTGATTGTGCCTGCTTTATTGTATCACGGTTGGAGGTGGCAGCCGACGGAGGCGCCGGTGAAGCAGAACGTGTGGAAGTAGATGATGCACGTGGTGTCCATGAAGAAGGTCGACCTGCAGAAAAGTTAGTCCGCGCCAATGCCTGTCGATCCTGCACTTCACGTTCAGCTTTACAAGCAAGATGGAATAAACGAGTGATATTAGTATACTCCTTATACTCTAGAATCGTCTGAATCTCTCTATTTAATCCACCCATAAAACGTGCAAGCATAGCTTCATTCTCCTCAACAATACCACATCTAATCATGCCAGTTTGTAATTCCTGATAATATTCTTCTACAGAATTTTTTCCCTGTCTTAAGCGCTGCAATTTTTGAAGTAATTCACGTTGATAATATGGTGGAACCCAACGAGTACGCATAGCAGTTTTCAAAGCAGCCCAAGTAGCGGAATAGGATATAATCTACAATGCTCAGACCACCAAACACATGCAAAACTAGTGAATGCACAAACAGCAGCAGGAACACGTCTCTCCTCGGGATATTGTAAACATGTAAAATCGTTGTTCAGTTTCTAACTCCCAAGTAAGATATATATCAGGAACATATCTACCCTCAAATGGTGGAATATTCAATTTTAGTTTAGGGAGATGGTCATGATCTCGTACCTGAGGGTGAGCCCTACCATTGCCATTATTTGCATGTGGACGACCTGATGGTTGCTGTGCTGGTGGTGGCACGTAGTTCTGATTTTGATCAACCTCATCCTCGTAATCGCCAGCAAAATCATCCTCCTCCGCATCAGCAGCAGGAGCCACAGAAGTAGCAACAGCAGCACCAACAGTTTGGCCAGGTGCAAGAGGGAGACGGCTCGCTCAGCGGAGGGCTGTTTCACGATGTGTAGGTAGTCGTCGTTGTTGTTGTTGTAGAGGTGCGTTAGGTGCAGCCGGTGGTGGTGGTGGAAGACGCGCGAGCAATTCATTAAACCTGTTATCGAGCTTTGTTTCGAACGTCTTCTCCATGTCATCTATCTTCTCCATGGCCTCTTCAAATCTGTTTAGCACATCCTGCACCTGTCCATTCATCATTTGCTGAAATTTATCATGCAACTCCTGATTCGTCATGTTCTCCCAGTCAGTCTCGTCGGCTTGTGATCCTGCCATGGTTAGCAACAATAGAAAACACACAAGAATATGATCCTACAGAATACTAACAAGAGGTGGTGGTGGCGGGTGTCACAAATCCGTCAAGCAAATCTCAAATTCTTACCAGTTCTTACCCAGCAGCAGGCGGTGATCGGCAACCGTTGTAGTCAAAACTCTCAAAAGCTTGGATAGAGCGATTGCCAGGGAGAGTCAAACGCACGACGTAGAGGTATGTGGAGCTGGGAAGGCTTATAGTATGGTAGCAAAAAGGGTCAGCAATAATCAATTCAGAGATGCAAAGTTGAATAAACGCTCAACGACGGTACTGTGCTGGTCCTAGGCTAGACCGTGCTAGAGACGCGAGCCTAGAACACTAACAAAATCACGGCGCTGCACGTAAATAAGGGAAAAGCACACTCTGGAACTTTTTTTGTTTTTTTTTTGCGCTCCTCTTTTTTTTTGCGCTCCTTTTTTTGCGCTCCCTCTTTTTTTTTTGCGAAAAATTACTATAATGGCGAGTGTCTCAAAACTCTTCCCTCGTCAAACTGATAGGATGGGCACGAAATTTTTTTTTTCACTTTTTTTTTCGGAAATCAGGGCAGCGACGACGAAAAAGTGCGACAAAAAATCACTATGATGGCACGTGGCTCAAAAGACTCAGAAAAGCCTAAAAATAGGATAGGGAAAAAATATTTTTGCCCGTGAAAATTTTGGCCTAAAAACTGCCCGGGGGTCTCCAGACTTTTTTTTTCCGAGACCTACGCAGGCAAGGAAACACGAATCGGAATTGAGATTGATCTCAAAAACAAACCTAATATGAGAAGAACTCGGATTAGTGGTGGATATATGGTGGTGGTATATGGCAGCGGTGGTGGTATATGGTAGCGGTGGTGGTATATGGATAGAGATTGATGGTGGTATATGGATACGGATTGGTGGTGGTATATGGATATGGATTCAGAGCGGTGGCGGATAAGCAAAAGTGGTAGATGGGCGATGATGATGGTGCGGCGGCGGCGTGACAACTTGTGACCAGAACTCGAAACTCTAAAAGACTAGACTCTAAGACCAGCAACTTGACACGACGATGCAACCGCAAATTCAACAAAGCAAAAACCCTATAAAGATTATGCAAAGGCTCAGATTGGTTCGGATATGATGAACTAACCCTAATTTTTTTTGTGTGGCTTTTTCGTGGACTGTAGGTATGAAGAACAGACTCGATCTAATCTACGAAAAACTGTAAAATCTCACCGAGCAACCTGGAAATCTGATACCACTTGATAGAGGCAAAGGTGTCCCGATGTTTCGATGAGATGGTGGCTATCGTTTTCTGTGGGAGTCGACCTTGACGATCCGACTACGAACGTGCGAGACGTCGTGCCTTAGCAATCGCTAAACCAACTTCCGAGGGGTTATTGACCATGCCGGAGCACGATCAACCTGACCACGAGGGCCTGTTTCCTGCGAGCAAACGAAGAACAAGCAAGAAACTGAGATTGCAATCTGGATATTGCGAATATAAGATGAAAGCTTTATTGATCAAGGTGGGGTTCTGTGACGTCTTGGTCTGGTCGTTGGACACAAACGAAGTACGAGAAGTTGCAGCTATGGCGAACTTTTAATCTAAACAAAACCCAAAGTCTAAACGACGCCCTAAGGGCTGTATATATGGAGGAAGAGAGGGGAATTTCGTGGCCCTTGAGGGTGGGGTCCGAAACCAACCCTAACTCTTGTTTCCCCACACATACGGACTCTAAAAATAGCCTATACTTAAGTATTTCGAAATTACATGGGCCTGGCCCATTAATAAGGTGACGCAGCACCTGGAATAGCCTATGGACGAATATTATGAAGTGGCATCTTGTATATTTCGTCCATGGCTTCATGCACTCCTTATGGCGGCTTCAAAGTCCTGAAATCATCACTTGTAACTCCGTTCTTGATCCCCTTGCGCATGCCATCAACTTCATGCGTGTTCTTGCTCCAATGTTCATCCTTCTCCAAGCTAGGCCCTTCATTTGAAAGCAAAACAAATGTATCCAATTTAGGCAGCATCATAATCTCATGAACATTAGAATCATTACCAAGAAACGAAAGTACCTGGTAATTTAATTGGCGTGCGCGAGCTCTAGTAATTGGTCCAGTATATGTAACAGTAGGGGCTGTGGGTGTAACAATGGTATTGATGTCCTCATCACTGATCGTATTCGAATCAGAAACCCTTGAATTTTGTTCATCATATTTTACAAGTGCCAACATTAGGTATCTTGTGACCCTCTTGAAAATACAATGGAATACATTACAGTCTTCCAGAATTAATGTTAGTTACATCAGGTTGTTAAGAACCAGGTGAACTTATATGTGCCAATTTTTAGGAGTTAAGTTTACCCTCAGGGGTTGGTTTATATAAGCCGGAAAAAACAGTTGTGAGCACTACAGAGCAATGCAAGGTATTTTTGCAAAGGACATAACAGATTCATACAAACTACAAAGAGAATAATGGCGGCGGCTTATGCAAGTATTAAGGGCCATAAGCATGCACAAAGGCATAGCAAAACTCAAGGTATCTTTTACTTTGTTACAAGACTCCCCGAGTCGGAATGATGCATTGTTTTCTACGATGACATAAGCAGGTGGTGCCTGACAAGCTACTCTTGGGGTTGACTTGAAGCCCCCGGGTTATCCGTCTCCGTCTCTCCGCCGGCTGCTTTGTCCTGGAAGGATGATGAGGCCCAGTCAATGCCACTCAAGGCTTCAAACTCAGCTTCATCATCTATTAAACCAGTTGGGTCGACTTCAGGAGCAAAGGTGTGCTTATGGGTTGGAGGGATCAAGCTGACATCGTCGTAATGTGGCATGGGGATTCTCCGGTTCTCCTTGTCATAACCCGGCTGACACTTGGTGAGGTCAGTATCGTTCCCAATAAGAGTAGCCATCGGACGTATATCCTTCACACAGGCGGTGAAATCCTTATCATTAAATACGGTGCCATCTTCCTTTAAACTTGGATACCCAAGAGCAATGTCAGCGGGATCTAGTTCTGGAAGCCACGCCTTGGCCCGGCTCAATGCGGCTATAGCTCCGGCTCTTGCAGATGCTCGTCTTAACTCTTGGATTCGCTGAGGTAGCACAGCAAGCCGCTTCAGCACATCTTGCAGGAGATAAGGAACATCGTTTGATAAAGCCACAACGGCCAGAGCACGTTGTGACCCGGTGTAGAGTTGTTCCACCAGAGTATAAACTGCCTTCAGCTTGATCACCATGTTCTGCTTAAGATTTGTGCTCCTGGGGCCTACGTTATTAAGCATAAGGTGAGTCAGAGGAGACAACTGAAATGGTCATTCAAGGAGTTTTGCAGTGTTTAAGGCTTGGATAAGTCACTCACCGAAGATTGCTGAAACCATTCGAGATATCTGGCGCTTTAAGTCGGACAGTTCGGCCGTTGCTTCCGCAAGCGATGCCTCTGCTATCTCGGCCCGGGTCACCAGCGCGGCCTTTTCATCAGCCCAAGTTTTCTTCTCTGATTGAAAATTTTGCTTCAACTTCTCTTGTTCAGAGACGCTGAATTCAAATTTGGAGTTGGCCTTTTCAATTTCACTTTCCTGGGTTGCTAGGCGATTCTTCAAATCAGTAATCTCCAATTCAAATTTACTTATGGTGGCCTGCATTGCACCAGATAGTAGTAAAAGTTACGGTAAGTACTATTAAGTCCCAAGCACTTTGCAAGCAAAGATACTTGACACTTGGGGGCTAATGTATACCGAAGCTTTCTAAATTATTAAGCCGGTCTTGAATATTAAGTCCCAAATACCTTGCAAGCAAAGATTTTTGGCACTTGGGGGCTAATGTATATCGCAAGTTAAAGGTATAGTGTTACACCCGGTTCAATTATTTTCTCTTTAAGCCGGATAAGTAGCTCTAACAATTTTTCTAAGTCTACAGCATATTTATTCATAAGCAATAGACTTGGGGGCTGGTACAGTAAGTGTGATTGAAAGTAAGCTAGTATAAGTCATACCTCAGATTTTTGCTGTATCTGCTTCACCATGTCAATTTCCAGGTCACGGCTGCTTTGTACTTGATTGATATAGCCGGAGACAATCTCTCCAATACTCAAATGAGTATAGTCAGTGACATCCAGCTTGGCCTTCCGGCGTTCCACCAATTCCTTTTTAGAACACTTGGCAAGTGCAGACGACTGTGCCGGCTCAACAAACTGAGTCTTGAGAATTTCAACTTCCTGATCATTTTCCTTGGCGGGGCTAGGAGCCTCCGGGTTACCAGAATCATTGAGGGTTTGTTCAGTAGGCGGGTCAAAGGAAGATATAGGAACATCATGAGACGGTTGAGGTGGCGGCTCGTGAGCAGAGGCATCAGGAGTAGCTGTGCCCAACTATGGTTCAGTCACAACCGGCTCTTGGGGCGGCTTATTCTTTTTTGCCCTTTTGCTAGGCTTTACTTGCACACTGTGGAAAAGGTAGACAAGTTAAATACAGCAAATATGAGTAAAATAAAGTATAAGGTACAACAAGTTTATATTACCCGGGAGCAGTTTTGAAGGCTGGCATGTTGGACTGCATAGACTCACCGGAGGAAGGTGAAATATCCTGATAGTTGGAGTCAGAATAATTGAGAGGCTAACAAATGAAGCCTGCCAAAGGAAAAAGAAGGTGTAAATCGGAGATAACCTCAGTCTAGCATTTCCTGGTCACATCAGGTAAGCCGGAGGAGAGTTCCGCGTCTTTGCTGGTCCGGGTCTGCCTCCGGCTCTCATAATTCTGTCGCTTCAAAAGAAAGTCAGGATCTTGGTAAGCCAAAGGATGTGAAAATCTTACTTTCCGGGTTACTCTTCGAATTTTCTGACGCGGCTGAAGCTCGAGTCGGAGGAGATTACAATTACCTCTTCCTCGACGGGTTGGCTGTTGCCCGTGTCTTCCTGAAAGAAGGTTAGCATCAGTAAGGTAGAAATAAAGGAGAAAGTGAATTTCAAAGGTTACCTCTTCCTCATTATCATCAGTATCATCAAGCTGAAACAGCTCAGAGGCGCTTGGCTTCCTTTTCCTTGAGGTGGTGGGCTTGGTGGTTTTCTTTTCGGCTCTCTTGGCCGCCCTGGCTTTCTTGGCCGCCTCATGATCATATTGCATGTTCCAGAAGCTATCATTTGCCTGTAAAAGGTTATAACTGGTTATGCGTAAGAATACAGCCTAACATGATAAAACATAACCCGATGGCTGGAAACTTACTGCAGGGGCCGGGTTCTTCTGGCAAAAAGGTAGTAAGCCGAAGGCATTACTATTCACTGTGCCCTCTTTCAACAAGGACTGAGTTGTAGCTTCCACTACGTCATCTGGTAAGTCGTCAGGCTTATGACGTTGAGGGTCATTCTTCTCGCCTGAATAATTACACATTAAGCCGGGGCGGCGGCTTAACGGAATTATTCTCCAAGCAATCCAGACTCGGACCAAGTCAATGCCATCTAAGCCGTTCCCTAAAAGAGCTTTAATCCTCTTAATTTTGGGGGTGAGTGGCAGGCGTTCAATAGCTGTCAACTTATCCGGCAGCGGGTGAGTAGGTTCAAGGCGCAATGCGCGGAAGCCGGGCAGTGGATTTTCGCCAGCCGGAGAAGTATCTTGGTAGTAGAACCATATCTGGTTCCAGTCCTTTGGATGACTCGGCAATTCAGCATAAGGGAACAGGCATTCTCTCCGCCTTTGAATTGATATGCCACCAAGCGCCAGACTAGGCCCGTTGGCCCGTTCATTCTGCCGGTTCAAATAGAACAATTCCCTGAACAGGAGTAGGCTGGGTTCTTCTCCAAGGTAAACCTCACAGAAAACTTGAAAGTTGCATATATTTGACACGGAGTTGGGCCCGATGTCTTGAGGTCTTAAGTCAAAGAAGTGCAAAACGTCTCTAAAGAATTTTGAACCGGGAGGAGCAAATCCCCGGCTCATGTGATCGGTAAAAATGATGTCACAGCCCTAGAGTACCTGAGTGAAATAGTTGCATCTGCACTCATGCATCATGTCTAAAATTTCTGAAAGTTGAGTTGAGGTTTGTTGAAACCCTCAGAAACCAGTTCAAAATTAATCAACATTAAAATGTCTTCAAAGAAATCCAAGAAAATGTTCCTCTTAGTCTCCGAAAATATTGGCAAGAAGTAAAATTCAAACCAATGTTTCTGGTATCTCAGAAACATTTATTTTGGGTATTTAATTAATTCAATAACTATTTGCATTGGATATATATTCTTTATATAATTAATATATGTCCAATAATTCTGGAACATTTTATGTGGTTTAGGATATTTTAGTTCTAGTCACATATTTATTTTCAGGATTTTATAAAATGGTTTGGTGTTAAAACTAAACCCAAAACAATTGCAGAAAAATAGAAAACTGAAACAATTTAGAAAACAGAGAAGAGAGAGAGCTTACCTGGGCCAACTCACCTGTGCAGCCACCTGGCGGCCCAAGTGGCCGGCCCAACCCACCTGGCCCTCCCTGTCGTCTTCCTCCCTGCCAGGAGGACGGGCGTGAGCCCGACGCGCGCGCGCCACCGTGCGGCCACCTCCACCCTGCTTGCCTGCGTCCTCGACGCTCTGGACGTCTCCAACGATGCCACGCACCCCCTGGAACCCCCTCGCTCACTCTCTCGTCCCCATCCCCTCCTCTGGCTCCCTCTCTCTCCCACCGAGCGGATCTCGTCGCCACCACTTGCTGCTGCCGCAGCCACCGCCTCCCCCTCGCTCTCCGACGTGTCCAAAAGCTTCGCCTCGACCCCCTCTTCCTCCCCACCGAGCCGCGCCTTGCTGGAGACCCTACATCGACGCCATCTTCATCACCTTCGTCGCCGGCCGCCGGAGATTCCTCTCGCCGCCCCGCTTGCTCCGGTGCTTCCCCAGGCACGCCGAGGCCAGCTCTGCACTCGCCGTGAGCTCCTGCCCCTTCTCCCCCTCTCCGTTCTCGCTCTCACACGCCGTAGTCGTCGCCCCCTTGTTGACCGAAACCCGCCGCCGCCGCGCTCGTCGCCGGTGATGCTCCGGTGACCATTTGGTCCCGGGCATGCGCCCATCGTACTCACCACACCCCGTAGATGCCGTAGGTGCTAAACACACATCACCACGGCCACCGCAACCGCGTCCCCGCTCGTGTCCGAACTCCAGCGCCGCCCCGAGCTCGTTTCCGACGAGCTCCGGCCGCCCTAGCTGCTGCTGCTTGCAGCGATGGATGCGGGCGAGCTCCAGCTCCCCGTGGACGCTCTTCACTACTCGTATGGACGCCGGAGGAGCGAGCCCGAGACCCTCGGCCGCGTTTTGAGGTCGCCGCCGGCCATACTCCGGCGAGCCGACGTGGCCGCGTGATTAACGGCTAAACCCCCACTAAACAACCCCCTGAGCCAATGACACATGGGCCCCGCGCCCTTAATTAATATTAGTTTAGTTCTTGTTTAGGTTTAACTAACCACAGTGGCCCCACGCGTCAGCTTTGACCGTGCTGACTTGGCTGTTGACTGGGCCACATGTCTGGTTGACTTGATGATGTGTCAGTTGACCCGGCCCCACCTGTCAGCGACACTGATCGGCACTTTGTCCCTGACCAGTGGACCCCACTGGTCAGGTTTGACCCGGGGCAGCTCAGTTGACCTGCTGACGTCACAATGACGTAATGCTGACGCCATAACTCATTTTCTGGATTAATTATAATTCAGAAAATTCCAGAAAATTACCTAAACTTCAAAAAATCATAGAAAATCAACCGTAGCTCCAAATGAAATAAATTATATACGAAAAATTATCAAAAAAAATTCAAGGAATCCATCTGTGCCACTTTCATGCATGTTAGATCAACTTATACCTGCTGATCAGGTCAAATCAATTAAATGGCATTTGAATTTCACATATGGAGTTTGAATTTGAACCTAGGGTTCAAACCAACTCCATTTAACATGTTGCTAGTTGCATTAGCTCAAAACACAGCATATTGACATGTCATGATCATGCATCATATTGTGCATTGCATTGATTGTGTTCATTCTCTGTTGCCGGTGGTTGTCCCCTCTCCATAGACGTTGTACCGACGTTGTGATCGTTGACACTGATGAAGACCCAATGATATCTTCAGAAATGCCAGGCAAGCACAACCCCCTTGTTCATTCCGATACAAGCCCACTCTCTCGCTCCTGCTCTCTTTTACTACATTAGGACAACAACGATTCATCTGTTACTTGTTGCGGTAGTTGAACCCCTTTATCCTCTGCATGACCTGTCATTGCCACAGTAAATAGATGAAACCCACTAGCATGAGTAGGAGTTGTTTGAGCCCTGATGTGCCTACTCATTCATGCTTGTTTGTCATGCCTGCTACTGCTTAGAGTTGAGTCAGGTCTGATTCATCGGGGATGAATCGGAGGTGTGTAAACATGTCCTACTGTTGAGAGCTAAGTGTGTGAACACGATTTGGTAAAGGTAGCGGTGAGAGGCCATGTAGGAGTACATGGTGGGTTGTCTCATTGAAGCCGTCCTTAGGATCTGAGTTCTGTGTTTGTGATCCATGAAACAGTTACTACCACGCATTGGGCCCGAAACCAATGGACCCTCTTGGCTTCTTGATCACCCTTGTCCTCTGTCCAGGAGTTGCAACTAGTTTCTGGTGTTTATAGGATATGTGTTGGCGGCCATGCGTAGCGCTGACCCTAGGGGTGGGCTATGATGCGGTAGATACACCGTGGCACGGTGTACCGGGCGCCCGTTTGGTGTCTCAGGAACCCTGTTCACATCGTTCGGGGTCGTATGTGGAAACCTCGGCCGGACTCCCTGCGGATGGAACCTGGATAGGCGATAAACCTAGACTAGAGACTTGAGTGTTTAGGTAGGCCGTGGCCGACACCCTCGTTGGGCTTCCGCTTGAAGGTTGCCAAGTACATGTCGTGTAAACGGCGGTAAGTGGTGAGAGCGTGTGTGAAGAAGTACACCCCTGCAGGGTTAACATCATCTATTCGAATAGCCGTGTCCGCGGTAATGGACTTCTGGGTTGCCTATAACAGTTCATAGACAAGTGAAGTGGATACTCTAAAACTCGCAAGATAAGTGTGAGTGCTATGGATGGCCTTCTCGTAGGGAGACGGGAGTGGATCCATAGTGGTGTATTGAATGGTGAATATGTGGACTCGTGTGCGCCACCTCAAAAGAGTTGCTTGCAGTCGTAGTTCAGGTTAGCCACTGAGTCAAAGCTGGCTTGCTGCAGTTAAACTCCACCACCCCCCCTTGTTGATACCGATGCATATGTAGCTAGTTCTAATGTAAGTCTTGCTGAGTACCTTTGTACTCACGTTTGCTTAATTTATGTTTTGCAGAGAGAGAGACTTCCGTCTCGCTAGTAGTTCCGCGTGGACTTCGACGTTAGCTTGATACCTCAGCTACGATCTTGTGCCCTCGGCAGGATCTGGTAGATAGTCAGGCTTCTTAGCCTCTTTCATTTGTAGATGTTTGTACTCAGACATGTTAAGCTTCCGCATGTGCTTTGATTTGTATGCTATGATTGTTGGGTCATGAGACCCATGTTTGTAATATCTCGCTCCTCGGAGCCTAATGAATAAATACTTGAGTTGTAGAGTTATGTTGTGATGCCATGTTGTATTTACACATATCGAGCATATTGTGTGTATGATTGAAATGCTTGGTATGTGTGGGATCCGACAATCTAGTTGTTTATCTCTGGTAGCCTCTCTAATGGGGAAATGTAGTCTTGTACTTCCATGAGCCATAGTAGTCCGCTACAGCCCGGTTCACCGGAGTCCTGCTAGCCCAGCACTACTGCTCATGACACTTGATTGGCCAGCATGTGTTTCACTTCGTTCCTATGTCTGTCCCTTCGGGGAAATGTCACGCGGTGACATCCAGAGTCCTGCCTAGCCTGCTACAACCCGGGTTCCCGGAGTCCTATTAGCCCAGTGCTACAGCCCGGATTCACACGCTGCTGACCGACATGCTTGATGTGATTCATGTATGCCTGTCCCCATAGGTTAGTGCCGCTTTGGGTTCACGACTAGCCATGTCGTCCCGGGTTCTTCGTCCTATGGATGCTAGTTACACTATCATATACGTGAGCTAAAAGGCGCAAACGGTCCCGGGCCATGGTAAGGCGACACCCGTGGGAATATCGTGCGTGAGGCTGCAAAGTGATAGGAGGTGTTACCGGCTAGATCGATGTGACTTGGAATCGGGGTCCTGACAGCATTGGTATCAGAGCCTGACTGCCTGTAGGATTACCAAGCCAAACTGGTCGAAGTCGAGTCTATAAATGCTTTAGTTATGTAAGGGAATTGATTGTGGAAGGGAACGTAAGGCTCTTTTTACTCCTTATACCTCATGCCCTCTGATCTGAGTCATCCTCTTCTTTTCTACGGGAATTAAGAACTAGGCCTTCTCAACTATCTATCAGGATGACGTGTTACTAATCCGTAGACTTATAGGATTGTTGGATTCAAGTCTCAGTTCAGTTCCTTTTACCTCCGTATGCTCATAGCTGGCCTCAGAACCTTGATATTGTAATGTTGAGTGGTCATGCCACTATTTTGCAGGATGTCTCAAATATTTCGAGCATTCACAGCCGTTATGCTGTCCGAGTCATCCCAGGTTTCTAAATAGTCTGATGCATTTGCAAATCCCTTCCTCTTGTTCCTGATGTCCATTTGGGCCAGATTAATCACACTAATCGGTGAGTTGAGGTACTTTGTTGCCTCGACATATATGTTGGAGCTATTACTATGACCGTAGGTGTTTTAGGGAGTCACCTAGTGATCTAGCCATGTTTTGTATCCCAAGTGTGTGATTCTGGCCATTATTCTCAAAAGCATCCCGTGATGCCATGTAGTGGTAGGTATTCTATTCATGGGTTCTTGAACCCGAGATTCACCCTACTTAACTCATGTTAATAGTGTTGCTAGTTCCTTTAGGATATTAGTAACCTTTGCGATAGTCCTCGAGGTCTGTGGTATTTCCTTCTTCCAAATACTATGAACCACTTATGGCAGAAGTTTGTTGTATCAAAAGATCACAACCAGAGTGCTTTTAATGAGTTCTCCATTCTGCATTGTGAATCTGCCAGTCCTACCTATCTGCATGGGTTGTCCGGAAGAAATGTTGAGCTTTGCTCGACATACTAATCTATGCATCCACAACTCAGAAAATTATATGTTCCTCGAGTTGTTCCTCTTCAGTTGTATTCCGACCATCTTCTATCAGATGATAGCCAAGAGTATGTGTGCATTTGTGTTCATCGATGCCTATTATTCTTGTGGTCCGTCAAGCCATTCTATTCCAGAATGACTAGGAGAAACAAACTCCAGTACCTCATCCATATCTAGGATTGGGTCAAAGTAGTTGTATCCCGCAGATCAAAATGCCAATCCAGCTTTTGCTCTGTTCTACCTTGGAGTTCTACCCTATTCATGCCAAGAATATCATAGGAATTGCACCATCTCTTATGAATTTTTGATACAGTGATACTTCTCGCCATCATTATTCATTCCTCGGTTCCGTGTTGTTGTAACCGGTATGCCGACAAGTGAATTGTGATGTGTGAAATCAATACTCCGAGCAACTCGTTGCTTTGTAGTAAATGGACAATATTCTCATTCTTAGCGTGTTGGTTATTGAATCACCATCCTAGGACTAATCGTGCTACCTAGTCCTTATCTCTGGTGCACTCCTCGATCAACGAGTGAGGATTATTCCATTCCTCGCTTATCTGATCATATTGTCTTGCTCTGAAAAGCAAGATTGTTCTCGAGCTTAGTAACATATCGGTGGTTCGTGATTTTCCGGATATCTTCCCGGTAGTGTTACCAGGTTGTCACCTGACCGCTATGTTGAGTTCGTGATCAAGTTGGTTCTTGTAAACCACCCCTTCTCCAAGAATCTGTGTTGGATACCCCTGAGCTAGTTGGTTAAGCTAAAGAACAACTTGGAGAGTTGGAAGATAAAAGACTTTGCCAAATTGGTTCTTTCTGAAGGGATATCTTTGTGTTTGTGTGTGTACTGAAGAAAGATGATATCTTCACCAATTGGTCCTCGTGATCAGTTGTTGGATCTATTGCCTTGTCAAAACTTTGACTTGAGTATGGGCTATTGTCAAGTCAAATCAGAACCAAGGATGTTCATAATGTTGTCTTGCCGTGGTTGATCCCTCGAGCATACACCATTACATCTTTTGGTCTGACCAATACTATCATCGTGCTCACATGATGGTGGAAGTCCAGTGATACGGAAATTCTGGTGAGTTGTTGTTGAGCCCATCAACAGCATTTTGTCTCCCCCATGATTCATGTTGAACATCAACCTAGTGTTGGAAATTTTATAAGCAATGCCTTCGTGTTCCGTTCATGAAGCTTATGCTTGGATGGAAGAAGTGACTTCCTCGAATTCATGTGCATTTGGTGCAAGTTGCCGCCGTGAGTTCGAGAAAGATTGTTTTTGTTTCCCATGGCACCATCCCAAGTCAGTTATGCATGTGTGAATGTATTCTATGTTTTGGTAGATTAATTACCTCCACTCCATATGTATTCCCCAGCACACCAAGCCACTGATTGACTTGTTCAAGGCAAAGAAGTCTACGCTTGGGATCTAATCCATGGACTTGCGTAAAGACTTTGAAATCCTTGATGATGGTTCCCCACCTGAACTCGATAGTGTTTTACTATAAGACTACTATGTGGTCATGCTTGTCTTGGATAGCGTGTTCACAGGTTTGTAGCAGAACCAGCTCATGTTTTGGAGCTTGCTATCGCAGTTCATTCCCCGAGATTCTCGCAACATCATCTCATCAAATTGTGTTACAAACTCTCATTTTCTTTCTAGACTGGATGGGTCTGGAATATCCTAACACCAACCAGGTCTGAATCTCAGGCAGATATGATGGTTGGAAGGTACTCCAAGAACTATAATGTTGGTCTCTCTGTAACCAGTAACGTGGATGTCGTGGCCAACACACCTAGTCGGAAGGCCTATTATGGTAGTATCTTGGTTGAAGAAGTTGGTCACCTCCCCATAAGGATCTCGCAGGATCTGCCTCCATAGTTATTCCTTATGGGTTCTTGATCTTCCGAAGTCTGACCTTTTACTTGATGTTCTAGATATCAAACCATATCTATAAATGGATTACGCTAGCACATCAAGGAGAACATTAGAAGTAGAGTGTTAAATGTCTCTCGGTCGATCATCCAGATTCTGTTCCCTTAGCCTCGCTAAGGGAAGATCTGAGAAGGTGTTATCTTCCTTTGTATTCGCATCATCCATCACTAGTCATCATGGTGGTATGTTGTGTTGCCAGGATCCTTGACACAGATATTGGTAAAACCTTGATGAATATGGAGATGCTCAAGTTCCTGAGAGCACGCGCAAGCACCAGGTTTTACCGTTGCCGTTAACTAGGATTTGCTTCCAGCTTCCTCGGTTATGTTATAACCTTTTCAAACAGTGGACTCACTCTCGACTGTTGAGTTCTTCCCCAGTTACCAGAATCATTCCCAACATTTGCATTTTGTTCCCAGCTTGCACCTCAGTAGTTGTTGTTCATGATCATCTTCAAAAGTGGACTTACCATGGGTCCCATCCATTTCCGATGATAAGCAAAAACCATCCATTGCGTTGTCTTCAACAAGATAGTCCTCATCATCCATTCTAGTCGGAGTATGCCATTCTTTGAACTTCTTCAAACGATCGTTTGTGATTGCCTTAGGCTGGTATAGAGAGTTTCAATGATCTTTGTATCAAAAGTAATTCTTCCTGCCACTTAAGGGAAAATCCCACGGGTCTTCTCCCTTAAGGTGCCCCATTGTGGATTCATGGCAATTATTTCATCGCTATCTTGAAATCATGCACCATCCTTTTCAGCGTGGAATTTTTGCCTACCCAATAGAACCTTGTCATCTACCTCCTTTTCCATCACCCCTGATCTGTGTTTCATGTCTCAGCTCAAGAGATGTTCTAACGTCTCACTCCATGAGTTGATCTTGAGTGCTCGATCTTCGGGGAGATCGTTTCATGTAGAGTTTCCTTCTATCGTCATCATGTTGGATGAAGAGCTCAAACGTAAAGACGTCAAGATCAATTGGAGAAATGAATCAACATCTTCGAGAAGGGAAAGTGGATCATGAGATTGTGTTAGTTGGTGCCCCCTCTGTCTTCTTACCTCACAACCTGGATCTCGGGACGAGATTTTTGTTTAGTAGGGGTGAGTTGTCACAGCCCTAGAGTACCTGAGTGAAATAGTTGCATCTGCACTCATGCATCATGTCTAAAATTTCTGAAAGTTGAGGTTTGTTGAAACCCTCAGAAACCAGTTCAAAATTAATCAACATTAAAATGTCTTCAAAGAAATCCAAGAAAATGTTCCTCTTAGTCTTCGAAAATATTGGCAAGAAGTAAAATTCAAACCAATGTTTTTGGTATCTCAGAAACATTTATTTTGGGTCTTTGAATTAATTCAATAACTATTTGCATTGGATATATATTCTTTATATAATTAATATATGTCCAATAATTCTGGAACATTTTATGTGGTTTAGGATATTTTAGTTCTAGTCACATATTTATTTTCAGGATTTTATAAAATGGTTTGGTGTTAAAACTAAACCCAAAACAATTGCAGAAAAATAGAAAACTGAAACAATTTAGAAAACAGAGAAGAGAGAGAGCTTACCTGGGCCAACTCACCTGTGCAGCCACCTGGCGGCCCAAGTGGCCGGCCCAGCCCACCTGGCCCTCCCTGTCGTCTTCCTCCCTGCCGGGAGGACGGGCGCGTGCCCGACGCGCGCGCGCCACCGTGCGGCCACCTCCACCCTGCTTGCCTGCGTCCTCGACGCTCTGGACGTCTCCAACGATGCACGACACCCCCCTGGAACCCCCTCGCCTCAACCTTCTCTCGTCCCCACCTCCTCTGGCTCCCCTCTCTCTCGCCACCGACCGCGGCCTCGAGCGGAATCTCGTCGCCACCAGCTTGCTGCTGCCGCAGCCACCGCCTCCCCCTCGCTTCTCCGACGTGTCCAAAAGCTTCGCCTCGACCCCCTCTTCCTCCCCACCGAGCCGCGCCTTGCCGGAGACCCTGCATCGATGCCATCTTCATCACCTTCGTCGCCGGCCGCTGAAGATTCCTCTCGCCGCCCCGCTCGCTCCGGTGCTTCCCCGGGCACGCCGAGGCCATCTCTGCACTCGTCGTGAGCTCCTGCCCCTTCTCCCCCTCTCTGTTCTCGCTCTCACACGTCGTAGCCGTCGCCCCCTTGTTGACCGAAACCCGCCGTCGCCGTGCTCGTCGCCGGTGATGCTCCGGTGACCATTTGGTCCCGGGCATGCGCCCATCGTACTCACCGCACCCCGTAGATGCCGTAGGTGCTAAACACACATCACCACGGCCACCGCAACCGCGTCCCCGCTCGTGTCCGAACTCCGGCGCCGCCCCGAGCTAGTTTCCGACGAGCTCCGGCCGGCCCTAGCTGCTGCTGCTTGCAGCGATGGATGCGGGCGAGCTCCAGCTCCCCGTGGACGCTCTCCGCTACTCGTATGGACGCCGGAGGAGCGGCCCGAGACCCTCGGCCGCGATTTTGAGGTCCGCCGCCGGCCATACTCCGGCGAGCCGACGTGGCCACGTGATTAACGGCTAAACCCCCACTAAACAACCCCCTGAGCCAATGACACATGGGCCCCCACGCGCCTTAATTAATATTAGTTTAGTTCTTGTTTAGGTTTAACTAACCACAGTGGCCCCACGCGTCAGCTTTGACCGCGCTGACCTGGCTGTTGACTGGGCCACATGTCTGGTTGACTTGATGACGTGTCAGTTGACCCGGCCCCACCTGTCAGCGACACTGACCGTCGGCACTTTGTCCCTGACCAGTGGACCCCACTGGTCAGGTTTGACCCGGGGCATAGCTCAGTTGACCTGCTGACGTCACAATGACGTTGCTGACGCCATAACTCATTTTCTGGATTAATTATAATTCAGAAAATTCCAGAAAATTACCTAAACTTCAAAAAATCATAGAAAATCAACCGTAGCTCCAAATGAAATAAATTATATATGAAAAAATTATCAAAAAAAATTCAAGGAATCCATCTGTGCCACTTTCATGCATGTTAGATCAACTTATACCTGCTGATCAGGTCAAATCAATTAAATGGCATTTGAATTTCACATATGGAGTTTGAATTTGAACCTAGGGTTCAAACCAACTCCATTTAACATGTTGCTAGTTGCATTAGCTCAAAACACAGCATATTGACATGTCATGATCATGCATCATATTGTGCATTGCATTGATTGTGTTCATTCTCTGTTGCCGGTGGTTGTCCCCTCTCCATAGACGTTGTACCGACGTTGTGATCGTTGACACTGATGAAGACCCAATGATATCTTCAGAAATGCCAGGCAAGCACAACCCCCTTGTTCATTCCGATACAAGCCCACTCTCTCGCTCCTGCTCTCTTTTACTACATTAGGACAACAACGATTCATCTGTTACTTGTTGCGGTAGTTGAACCCCTTTATCCTCTGCATGACCTGTCATTGCCACAGTAAATAGATGAAACCCACTAGCATGAGTAGGAGTTGTTTGAGCCCTGATGTGCCTACTCATTCATGCTTGTTTGTCATGCCTGCTACTGCTTAGAGTTGAGTCAGGTCTGATTCATCGGGGATGAATCGGAGGTGTGTAAACATGTCCTACTGTTGAGAGCTAAGTGTGTGAACACGATTTGGTAAAGGTAGCGGTGAGAGGCCATGTAGGAGTACATGGTGGGTTGTCTCATTGAAGCCATCCTTGGATCTGAGTTCTGTGTTTGTGATCCATGAAACAGTTACTACCACGCATTGGGCCCGAAACCAATGGACCCTCTCGGCTTCTTGATCACCCTTGTCCTCTGTCCAGGAGTTGCAACTAGTTTCTGGTGTTTATAGGATATGTGTTGTCGCCCGTGCGTAGCGCTGACCCTAGGGGTGGGCTATGATGCGGTAGATACACCATGGCACGGTGTACCGGGCGCCCGTTTGGTGTCTCGGGAACCCTGTTCACATCGTTCGGGGCCGTATGTGGAAACCTCGGCCGGACTCCCTGCGGATGGAACCTGGATAGGCGATAAACCTGGACTAGAGACTTGAGTGTTTAGGTAGGCCGTGGCCGACACCCTCGTTGGGCTTCTGCTTGAAGGTTGCCGAGTACATGTCGTGTAAACGGCGGTAAGTGGTGAGAGCGTGTGTGAAGAAGTACACCCCTGCAGGGTTAACATCATCTATTCGAATAGCCGTGTCCACGGTAATGGACTTCTGGGTTGCCTATAACAGTTCATAGACAAGTGAAGTGGATACTCTAAAACTCGCAAGATAAGTGTGAGTGCTATGGATGGCCTTCTCGTAGGGAGACGGGAGTGGATCCATAGTGGTCTATTGAATGGTGAATACGTGGACTCGTGTGCGCCACCTCGAAAGAGTTGCTTGCAATCGTAGTTCAGGTTAGCTATTGAGTCAAAGCTAGCTTGCTGCAGTTAAACTCCACCACCACCCCCCTTGTTGATACCGATGCATATGTAGCTAGTTCTAATGTAAGTCTTGCTGAGTACCTTTGTACTCACATTTGCTTAATTTATGTTTTGCAGAGAGAGAGACTTCCGTCTCGCTAGTAGTTCCGCATGGACTTCGACGTTAGCTTGTTACCTCAGCTACGATCTTGTGCCCTCGGCAGGATCTGGTAGATAGTCAGGCTTCTTAGCCTCTTTCATTTGTAGATGTCTGTACTCAGACATGTTAAGCTTCCGCATGTGCTTTGATTTGTATGCTATGATTGTTGGGTCATGAGACCCATGTTTGTAATATCTCTCTCCTCGGAGCCTAATGAATAAATACTTGAGTTGTAGAGTTATGTTGTGATGCCATGTTGTATTTACACATATCGAGCATATTGTGTGTATGATTGAAATGCTTGGTATGTGTGGGATCCGACAATCTAGTTGTTTATCTCTGGTAGCCTCTCTTATGGGGAAATGTAGTCTTGTACTTCCATGAGCCATAGTAGTCCGCTACAGCCCGGTTCACCGGAGTCCTGCTAGCCCAGCACTACTGCTCATGACACTTGACTGGCCGGCATGTGTTTCACTTCGTTCCTGTGTCTGTCCCTTCGGGGAAATGTCACGCGGTGACATCCGAAGTCCTGCCTAGCCTGCTACAGCCCGGGTTCCCGGAGTCCTATTAGCCCAGTGCTACAGCCCGGATTCACACGCTGCTGACCGACATGCTTGATGTGATTCATGTATGCCTGTCCCCATAGGTTAGTGCCGCTTTGGGTTCACGACTAGCCATGTCGGCTCGTGTTCTCCGTCATATGGATGCTAGCGACACTATCATATACGTGAGCTAAAAGGCGCAAACGGTCCCGGGCCATGGTAAGGCGACACCCGTGGGAATACCGTGCGTGAGGCTACAAAGTGATATGAGGTGTTACCGGCTAGATCGATGTGACTTGGAATCGGGGTCCTGACAAATGATCACCTCCCCATCCTTGGGTTGAGGTTTCTCTTCAGACGGGTCAGGAACACGATAAGACATGACGTCCTTCTTGGGCAGATGGCCGGACCTCACAAACTCTAACAGTTTGCTCTCCGTAACAATGGATGGGACCCAGTTGCAGGTAATCGGAGGTTTAACAGCTTTGGGTGCCATTGAGTAAATTGAAGCCTACAACAAGATAAAGGAAATTTTCCGGTTTATTATAACCCGGAGAATAAGTATTATTGGGTTGTCTGAGATGGCGGCTTAAGTAGGGGCCTAATGACATACAGGTGGTTGTGTGATAATGTTTAAACAGCTGCAAGTATTAATGATGATGAAAATTGTCTTAAGTCGCCAAAAGCAGGCAGTGCTGACAGTCAGTATTATCTTAAACCGGTCACATGAACTACTATGGCTGAAACAGAGTCGACAGATGCCGTTTTTTGGCTAAGTGTGGAACAAACAGGTTTCACAAGTTGCAGCTATTATTTTGGATCAAACGATCGTTCTGAAAAGAAAAATTTCTAGACCTAAAACCAATGCAGAGAAGTTCATACACTCGAAAGAGGCCTTTAAACAAGGGAAATGAGATCTATTTCTATTCGAGATGGGTACGGAACAGCCGTCGTAGTAGTTCTAACTGTCTAAAGATCAAAAAGGAGCACTGAGGAAGAAAACTATCAAGGGTTTGCAACGGGCGGCGATGAACATCGACGAACTCGGGAGGCCGCAATGCAGATCTAAAAGTAGGGAAGGAAAAGGACTTACGGATGCAGAGCTGTTGCAGGGTTCTGTCGCGTTTCTCTGGTCAAGTCTGGTTGATGCAGCGGCCTGAGTTGGAGAAGACGAGGAAATCTGCGGCGGCAGCGGCGGCAGAGCTCGAGCGGCAGAGAAACAGTGCTAGGAGGAAGACCACCGAGGAAGGAGAATGGAAAGACCTAGGTCGCACCTATTTATAAGGAAGGGCCGACTGAGACGGCGCGAGAAACGAGGGGACCGAACATCATTATCTAGCGACCCCGACGCCTCGTTTTTCGGAATGGTCAGTAAAGGCAAAGATCCGTTGGAAGATATGATGGAGTAAAATATGAATTTAATTGAAGATGATGTCACGACGGGTTAACGCGGATCCAGAAGATGACGTCATGGCGGGTTAAAACCTTTGCGCAGACAAGAAGACCGAAGGCTTGTTTCTTAAGGTATTTTAAGATTGACATGAACCGGTTCAAATCAATCTGGGGCCTAATGTTGGGGATATAACTATTTGTGTAAGCCGCCCAGGAGGGGCCGGGTTACGCAAAGATGGACTCATCAGAAGAAGCCCAAGATGAAGCATGAAGATATCGGTTCAATAAAGGGTCTAAAGCCCACAGGCGACTTAAGGCCCATAGTGGTAAACCGCCATGATGGCATGACTTGTATCATAAGGTAGAATTAACTAGTCACCGAGCCGAAGACTGTCTATGAGCCGGCCGGGACTCTGTAGGCCGCAGGGCGTCAACCCGTGTATATAAGGGGACGACCCGTCGGCGGCTTAAGGGAAGAAAACAACTGATCGAGAGCCAGGCATAGCGTATCTCGCTCCCTGGTCATCGAAACCTCAAGCAATACCAACCCAACTAGACGTAGGCCTTCCTTCACCGTAAGGGGCTGAACTAGTATAAACCTCTCGTGTCCTTTGTCCCGATTAACCCCTTTAAGCTTCCTAGTTGCGATGGCTCCACGACTAAGTCCTTTCAAGAGGACATCTGCATGTATTAAGCGCACTATCGTAAAGCAAAGCTTCTCCTCGTCCAGCGAGCCACCGTGCGCGCGTCAGCAAGGGAGAGGTCATACTAGTAGTAAGCAAATCTTCTCCTCATTTGTGAGTTGACGGGACACATCAAAAGTAGTGTATTAGTCTCCAAAAAGGGCTGACCATGTCCATGGCTACCATCCCGTGCTTCGTCATTCAGTGTGTGCACGATTCACATTCCATTGAGAAAATAATGTTGCGTACGTGCCATTGAATAGAGTAACTTAATTTATAAAAAAACGCGCCACCACATCATGATCGAACTTTGATTCATCCACGCATGCTTCCCATGAACAACTACTACACTCGCCAAATTATTATGTGAGTTGCCTCTTCGTGTAGAAATGAGCTCAGCATTTACCTGCGCGTGAGTATTGGGGAGAGAGGCAAAGAGTACCTACATCGGTGCCTTCACCTCTTCTCTTTGTGCTCGTATTCCTTTTTTCAGGTGATTTGTGCATGCACTCCACTTACGTTTGTGACCATTGGTGAGTCACTCCTACTATACTTAACTCCATTTCCTTGCATGACACGTGGACCTGGATGCTGGATGTCCCACGTGTCGGCAAAACTTAGAAGAACGCCTTTCTGACGACCGAGAAGGAGCAAGAAACCTCGCGGTGGAACGTTTGGACTCTTTAATATTTTATTCAATGGTATAAAATCTACCCAATCTTCTCCACAGTAGACCGGAAGAGTCTGAAACAAGGCAGCCCAGTGTAGTTACATCATACATGGCCAACCCACACTATCACCATATTTCTTGGCCTCTGTGCAACACCTAGCTCTAGTAATCCACCAGCATGTATCGCTTCTCGCTCCTTGTCTCTCTCAAAGTGCGGTGGGCTGGCAAGTTTGCCGTCTATTGAGGTCAGTTAACTCATCACTCGCTCCCACATGTTAGCGGCATGCCAAGAGCATTCTAAAAAAAATTACTGTACTCTATTGTTATGCCAAGAAGAGGAAGTGTTTTGACCGACGGACCAAACGAGACAGGCGTGTCGTGCCGTGAGTGGGTCCAGTTTCTCGTTCTGAACTTTGTTTGGTGTAGTAGTAACTCTTGGTTTTGCACCTTCATAGAATGATGAAAATCCCCGCTAAAAAGGAGTTTTGCTTTCTGCTAATCCCATCAACCGTTCTTGTTTTGGGCATTAAATTGTTAAGTGCCATAACTAAGATATAATTAACCAATGCACGTAAAACATTCTTGTTTAGTACTATTGTACTCCACACGCATTCATGCGTTGCGATTAGTACTACTCCCTTCATCCATACGTATGTATAGGGCCTAATGTAATCTTCGAGGTTGCCTTTGACTATTGATAAGATTTTATATAATTTGAAAATTATATCATTCAAAGATCCTTTCACGTACGAATTTGACGGTATGCTTTGAGCGACTTGCATGTCCTATATTGCTCCTATTTGGATACTCTAACTTAGCTAGAGGTTAGACTAACTCATGACTAACCGTGAACTAACTCTAGCCAAAGAGGTGTTTGGATGACAGGGTTAGATTGACAATAAATGCACTTGATGGAGAGAGAAAAGTGATTTTTCAATGGGCCCCACGAGAACTAGCTCCAATTAGCACCACTTGGCTGGCGGGATAGAGAGAGAAAAGTGATTTTTTAGTGGGCCCAATGAGAACTAGCTCCAATTAGCACCTCTTGGGTGGGATAGTTTTTTTTGTGGGTTAGGTGCTTGCTCCAATTTAACCCTCATGTTTGGATAATTTAGGGCTATTTGAGCCCCAACTAGCTCAAACTAACTCTAACCCATGGATCCAAACAGGGCCAAAGTTAGTCTCGAAAAAAGCATTAAGCCCTATATACATGGATAGACGGAGTACCTAATACTAGCAAGCGCTCACCATTAGTAGTAGTTCATTGGTTGGTTTCGATTTTTGATTCAGTTGTTGTGTTGCTATCGTCCAATATTCGCGTGTGTTTGTTTCTAGAATAAAAAAGGAGGGTCTATAAGTCACCTTACGAAAACCAAACAATCCCAAAACACTTAGGCGTGGTGCATTAACTCCCACCTCGGTTCTTGTTTCTTGACCTATCAACCAACAAGAGATGTGGGGCGTGCATGTTTTCAATGACTCGAGACTACCAAACACCACATGCAGTGGTTAGTTCATTGCATGCGGTGCTATTAATTAGCAAATAAGCATTAAGTTCTCTCGTTTTCCCCTCCTTGGTCATGGTGCACAACCTAAGATGACTTATTCACCTAGACAGAGGGAGTAGTACTTACTGTGGGAAAGGTGGAGTGATGGTTGCTTCGCTCGAGAAACTTATTACTCTGGGATATTGGAGTACCAGCGGATTCAATGAAGAGAGAAATGATGGTTGCTTCGTTCGAGCAACTTACTATGGCGAAGGTGGGGCTCTAGGATTTGACTGCTCACTAGTCATTATTACTGTGGCGCAACGACCGGGGTGAATCTCCCATGTAGTTGTGCACTCAATATTGCTGCATGGCAGGTGGAGCCGGATGAAGGATGTCACATATGTCGGCGAAACGAAGTTGAATTGTTTCCGGCATTGCTATCAATCTTTCAGGATTTGTTTATATGTACGCATAATTTCCCAGCATAATGAAATTGTACTGTGATGCTATGAAGGTTTCAACTTTGGTTCCCATAGAAAAAAAAGGTTTCAACTTAGGATTCATGTGTCCTCTTGCCTCAAGATTGTCTCGTTACAACATTCCATCAAATACAAATGAAACTACCATGGTTGCTAATGCATCTCAATGGTTCGTAGATCAGCGCCAATATTCACATCACAACTGAAGACAAAGTTGTGAGAAGGTGTACAAATAAAGAAAATATATAATTGATCGATGATGTTCGTAGGCATGGCTCCATTTCCTGGGCACAGTGTTCATTGGTTGGTAGCTAGTTTCACGCAGCTCTGTAGCCAAGAAAGAGGTGTATGGAGGACATCACGATCCGATCATTTTGTGTAGTTCCACTAAAATCGAGCTGGTCATCCCTGTTTGCAAAGATATTCAGTCAGTGTGATTACAATAATAGTGGAACTAGATGATGAAACATAACACACACAAATAGAAGCCGATCACCTCTGCGATCTCTCTTTAGGACTAACTACTCGTTGGAGAAGATTAGGCACGGAGTTGGATGAGGAGGATAGCAAAACCAATCTCCCATTCTGCAGTCCCACAAAAATGTAAAAATATTGCCCATGTGACATTTTGGCGGAACTGCACTCTTAAGAAAAAAGTGATTTGTGCAGCTCACCAAAAGGTCGCAATAGAAATGAGGTGAAATGGATAGCCCTGTTTGCAAAAGAGGTAGAAAGGAAACAATTACTGCCCTCTAACATGAGTTGAAGACATATACACTGACAAAAAGAAGCATATTCCATGTCATAAGGGAAAGATAGAGGCATGGTGGTTTATCAAAAATGGTTTGAGGACAAGATTGCAAGATGATAAGTACACCGGCCGAGATACATTTTAAGCAAAGAACTAAAGAAGATCTGCATGCAGGATTTTCCAGATGCAGCAACGTGGGAAGATGGGCAGTGGAGCAAGACTGGAGGAAGCTGTACCTAAGGGTCGTCGGGGTGTAACTAGGAGGGCGCCGGCAGACGGGAACTGCCCATACTGCAGCAGCGAGCAAGTGGCGAAGGCCCTACCGCACCGGAGCTTGATCGAAGAGAACGGCGGGTACCGTAGATCGGGACGTGCTGCCTCCACGCCGTCGAATGGAGAAATGATGCACATCCTCCCTTTTTGTCGGCGGACGGGATGCAGCCGAATCAGTGACCAACAGTGAGAGAGAGAGGCCACCGCCGCCTTGTGTGAGATGTGACGAGAGACAAACCCCAGTAGGCAGGCTCCATTGTATATAGTGGAGCGAATTTCTTTTTTCCCGATGACAATCATTTTATATTCTGTACGTGCCATTGAGGAATATAACTTTATTTAATACTAATAAATCAAGTTGAACTTTGTTCCGTATATGCGTGGTACACAACCCTCCTTCGAGTAAACAACCGCTACACGCATCAAATTATCACGTGGGCTGCCTTTTCGTATAGAAATGAACTCCACCGTGTACCCACATGGGTGTGGCCGGGAACGAGACGTGAGTACGTGTGTCGTGCGTGCACCTCTTCTTTACGTGCACGTACGTGCGTACGTGGGTGGGTGTGAGAGAGATGGTTTGTGTGAAATGGAGGCAATGTGTCAATGATATCTCAAACAAAAAAAATGTAACACATGCAATGTGTGTGAAACAGAGTCATGGATTTATCATATATGGACGGAGCTATCCATGAGAAGAGAGTGGAGGGATCATCGGCGTGAGATATCGATAGAATCGAAAACAGGGATGAAGTGTGTGGGTGTGCGATCGATAAAGAGTGCCATCGAATTTTTTTTGCGCACGTCAAAGATACAGGGCAGCTGGCCTAATGGAATGTGAGAGGGCAAAGGTGCATTTTGTCTCTGTGGCATGGATACCTACCTACAATGTCCGACTATTGGTGTGTGGGGGGGGGGGAGTGATGAGGACATCAATGCCATTGTTACACCCACAACCCCTACTACTACCTATACTAGACAAATTACTAGAGCTCGCGCACGCCAATTAAATTATCAGGTACTTTCGTTTCTTGGTAATGATTCTAATGTTCATGAGAATATCATGCTGCCTAAATTGGATACATTTGTTTTGCTTACAAATGAAGGGCCTAGCATGGATAAGAGTGATGAACATTGGAGCAAGAACAAGCATGGAGTTGATGGCATGCGCAAGGGGAACAAGAACGGAGTTACAAGTGATGATTTCAGGACATTGAAGCCACCATAATGAGTGCATGAACCCTTGGACGAAATATACAAGATGCCACTTCATAAACTTCGTCCAGAGGCTATTCTAGGTGCTGCGTCACCTTATTATTGGGCAGGCCCATGTAATTTCGAAATACATAAATATAGGCTGTTTTTAGAGTCCGTATGTGTGGGGAAACAAGAGATAGGGTTGGTTTCGGACCCCTTCCCCAAGGGCCACGAAATTCCCCCCCCCCTCTTCCTCCATATATACAGCCCTTAGGGCACCGTTTAGACTTTGGGTTTTGTTTAGATCAAAAGTTCGCCATAGTTGCAACTTCGCGTACTTCATTTGTGTTCAATGACCAGACCAAGGCGTCACAGAACCCCACCTTGATCAATAAAGCTTTCCTCTTATATTCGCAACATCCAGATTGCAATCTTAGTTTCTTGCTTGTTCTTCGTTTGCCTGCAGGAAACAGACCTTCGGGGTCAGGTTGATCGTGCTCCGGCATGGTCAATAACCTCTCGGAGTTGGTTTAGCGATTGCTAAGGCGCGACATCCTCGCACGTTCGTAGTCGGATCGTCAAAGTCGATTTCCTCCAAAATTATAGCTACCATCTCATCGAAAGACGGGACACCTTTGCCTCTATCAAGTGGTATCAGATTTCCAGGTTGCTCGGTGAGATTTTACAGTTTTTCGTAGTTTAGATCGAGTTTGTTCTTCATACCTATAGTCCACGAAAAAGCCAAAAAAATTAGGGTTACTTCATCCCATCCGAACCAATCTGAGCCTTTGTATAATCTTTTCTGTATTTGCTTTGTTGAATTTGCGGTTGCATCATCGTGTCAAGTTGCTGGTTTTAGCGTCTAGTCCTTTAGAGTTTCGAGTTCTGTTCACAGGTTGTCACGTCGCCGCTGCCATATATCACCACCGCATCACCATCATCGCTGCTGCCATATACCACATATTCACCGCCAATCCGAGTCCATATACGCCACCACATATCCACCGCCATCACACCAATCCGAGTCCACCTGCAACATATATCCGCCACCAGTCCGAGTTCCACCAGATTCATCTCCGCCACCAGTCCTATTCCGAGTCCAGTATTTTGTTACTCTGTTTTGGATTTCCAGATCACGCCATACTCTGAGTCGTGACAAAGAAGGACTCCCCAACTTCCGAGCCATCCACAGAAGAAAAATAGTTCCAGTTTCAAAAAAAAACTAAGTCTGGAAAATTCTTGCTAGGCAGTTTTTAGGACATTGTAGACTTTTTTGAAAAAAAATTGTTGCAGAGAAAAAAAAAGAGGAAAAAAAGTAAAAAAAAAAGAGAGGAAAAAAGTGAAAAAAAGAAAGAAAAAAATCAGAGTTTGCTCCTCCCTTGTTTACGTGCAGCGCCGTGATTTTGTTAGTGTTCTAGGCTCGCGTCTCTAGTACGGTCTAGCCTAGGACCAGCACAGTACCGTCGTTGAGCGTTTATTCAACTTTGCATCTCTAAATTGATTATTGCTGACCCTTTGTGCTACCATATTATAAGCCTTCCCAGCTCCACATACATCTACATCGTGCGTTTGACTCTCCCTGATAATCGCTCTATCCAAGCTTTGAGAGTTTTGACTACATCGGTTGCCGATCACCGCCTGCTGCTGGCTAAGAACTGGTAAGAATTTGAGATTTTCTTGACAGATTTGTGACACCCGCCACCACCACCACTTGTTAGTATTCTGTAGGATCATATTCTTTTGTGTTTCTACTGCTGCTAACCATGCCAGGATCACAAGCCGACGAGACTGACTGGGAGAACTTGACGAACAAGGAGCTTCATGATAAGTTTCAGCAAATGATGAGTGGATAGGTGCAAGACGTGCTAAACAGATTTGACGAGGCCATGGAGAAGATAGATGGCATGGAGAAGACGTTTGAAACAAAGCTCGATAACAAATTTGCTGAATTGCTTTCGCGTTTTCCACCACCACCACCGGCTGCACCTGCCGCACCTCTACAACAACAACAACAACGACTACCTCCACGTCGGGAAACAGCCCTATGACGAGCGAGCCGTGTCCCTCTTCATCCTGGCCAAACTGCTGGTGCTGCTGTTGATACTTTTGTGGCTCCTACTGCTGATGTGCAGGAGAATGATTATGTGGGAGATTACGAGGATGAGGTTGATCAAAATCAGAACTACGTGCAACCACCAGCACCACAACCACCAGGTCGTCCACATGCAAATAATGGCAATGGTAGGGCTCACCCTCAGGTACGAGATCATGACCATCTCCCTAAACTAAAATTGAATATTCCACCATTTGAGGGTAGATATGTTCCTGATATATATCTTACTTGGGAGTTAGAAACTGAACAACGATTTACATGTTTACAATATCCCGAGGAGAGACGTGTTCCTGCTGCTGTTTGTGCATTCACTAGTTTTGCATGTGTTTGGTGGTCTGAGCATTGTAGATTATATCCCATTCCTGCTACTTGGGCTGCTTTGAAAACTGCTATGCGTACTCGTTGGGTTCCACCATATTATCAACGTGAATTACTTCAAAAATTGCAGCGCTTAAGACAGGGAAAAAATTCTGTAGAAGAATATTATCAGGAATTACAAACTGGCATGATTAGATGTGGTATTGTTGAGGAGAATGAAGCTATGCTTGCACGTTTTATGGGTGGATTAAATAGAGAGATTCAGACGATTCTAGAGTATAAGGAGTATACTAATATCACTCGTTTATTCCATCTTGCTTGTAAAGCTGAACGTGAAGTGCAGGATCGACAGGCATTGGTGCGGACTAACTTTTCTGCAGGTCGACCTTCTTCATGGACACCACGTGCATCATCTACTTCCACACGTTCTGCTTCACCGGCGCCTCCGTCGGCTGCCACCTCCAACCGTGATACAATAAAGCAGGCACAATCACCACTATCTGCCAAGAGCACACCTTCTGGGCCTGCAAAGAGCTCTTCTTCATCCATGGCATCAACAGGGCAAACACATGATATTATTTGTCGACGTTGCAAGGGTGGAGGTCATTATGCAAGAGAATGCCCATCTAAGCGTGTGATGATTGTTACTGAGGATGGTGGGTATGAGTCCGCTAGTGACTATGATGAGGAGACTTTGGCTCTTATTACACGTGACGAACACGGTGGAGACGATTCTGATCATGAGACACAATACATGGCTCTTGAAGATGCTGACAGGTATGAATGTTTAGTTGCTCAACGTGTTTTGAGTGTGCAGGTTACACAAGCTGAGCAAAATCAGAGGCATAATTTGTTCCATACAAAGGGAGTTGTGAAGGAACGTTCTGTTCGCGTGATCATAGATGGAGGGAGTTGCAACAACTTGGCTAGCATCGAGATGGTGGAGAAGCTATCTCTCACCACAAGACCACATCCACATCCTTACTACATCCAATGGTTCAACAACAGCGGCAAGGTTAAGGTAACACGTACTGTTCGTGTGCATTTTAGTATCTCTAAATATGCTGATTATGTTGATTGTGATGTGGTACCGATGCAAGCATGTTCCTTATTACTTGGTAGACCATGGCAATTTGATAAAAATTCTATTCACCATGGTAGAAACAATCAGTATACTCTTGTTCATAAGGATAAAAATATTACTTTGCTTCCTATGACTCCTGATTCCATTTTGAAAGATGATATTAATAGAGCTAATAAAGCAAAACAGGAGAAAACTAAGAGTGAAAATCAGATTGTGGCAAAAGAATTTGAGCAACAAATGTAGCCTAATAATAATAAACAATCTAGTGTTGCTTCTGAAATTAAATTGAAAAGTGCATGTTTACTTGCCACCAAATCTGATATTGATGATCTAGATTTTAGCAAATCTGTTTGCTATGCTTTTGTGTGCAAAGAGGCATTATTTTCATTCGAGGACGTGCCTTCCTCTTTGCCTCCTGCTGTCACTAACATTTTGCAGGAGTTCGCCGACGTCTTTCCACAAGACGTGCCACCGGGATTACCACCTATTCGCGGGATTGAGCATCAAATTGACTTAATTCCCGGTGCATCATTACCGAACCGGGCACGATACCGTACCAATCCAGAGGAGACGAAGGAGATTATGCGTCAAGTACAAGAACTGCTCGACAAAGGTTATATACGCGAATCCCTTAGTCCTTGTGCTGTTCCTATCATTTTAGTGCCGAAAAAGGATGGTACGTCGCGTATGTGCGTTGATTGTAGAGGCATTAATAATATTACTATTCGTTATCGTCATCCTATTCCTAGGCTAGATGATATGCTTGATGAATTGAGTGGCTCTACAATATTCTCCAAAGTTGATTTGCGTAGTGGTTACCATCAAATTCGTATGAAATTGGGAGATGAATGGAAAACAGCATTTAAAACTAAGTTTGGATTATATGAGTGGTTAGTCATGCCTTTTGGGTTAACTAATGCACCTAGTACTTTCATGAGGTTAATGAACGAAGTTTTACGTGCTTTCATTGGACGATTTGTGGTAGTTTACTTTGATGACATATTGATTTATAGCAAATCTTTGGAGGAACATTTGGAACATTTACGTGCTGTTTTTATTGCTCTACGTGACGCACGTTTGTTTGGTAACCTTGGAAAGTGCACCTTTTGCACCGACCGAGTATCTTTCTTGGCTATGTTGTTACTCCACAGGGAATTGAAGTTGATAAAGCCAAGATTGAAGCTATTGAGAGTTGGCCGCAGCCCAAAACGGTCACACAAGTGAGGAGTTTCCTTGGCCTCGCTGGTTTCTATAGGCGTTTTGTGAGAGATTTCAGCACCATTGCTGCACCTCTCAACGAGCTTACAAAGAAGGATGTACCTTTTGTTTGGGGTACCGCACAGGAAGAAGCCTTCACGGTATTGAAAGATAAGTTGACACATGCTCCTTTACTCCAACTTCCTAATTTCAATAAGACTTTTGAGCTTGAATGTGATGCTAGTGGAATTGGATTAGGAGGTGTGTTATTACAAGATGGAAAACCTGTTGCATACTTTTCTGAAAAATTGAGTGGGCCTAGTCTAAACTATTCTACTTATGATAAAGAATTATATGCTCTTGTTCGGACCTTAGAAACATGGCAACATTATTTATGGCCCAAGGAATTTGTTATACATTCTGATCATGAATCTTTGAAACACATTAAAAGTCAAGCAAAACTGAACCGTCGACATGCTAAATGGGTTGAATTCATTGAGACTTTCCCTTATGTGATTAAACACAAGAAGGGTAAAGAAAATGTTATTGCTGATGCCTTGTCTCGTCGTTATACTATGCTTTCACAACTTGACTTTAAAATATTTGGTTTGGAGACCATCAAGGATCAATATGTTAATGATGCTGAATTTAAAGATGTATTGCAGAATTGTAAGGAAGGGAGAACTTGGAACAAGTTCGTTCTTAATGATGGATTTGTGTTTCGTGCTAACAAGCTATGCATTCCAGCTAGCTCCGTTCGTCTTTTGTTGTTGCAGGAGGCGCATGGAGGAGGATTAATGGGACACTTTGGCGTCAAGAAGACGGAGGATATACTTGCTACACATTTCTTTTGGCCAAAGATGAGACGGGATGTTGAGCGTTTTGTTGCTCGCTGCACTACATGTCAAAGAGCTAAGTCACGACTCAATCCTCATGGTTTATATATGCCTTTGCCTGTACCTAGTGTTCCTTGGGAGGATATATCTATGGACTTTGTTTTAGGTTTACCTAGAACAAAGAAGGGGAGGGATAGCATATTTGTTGTCGTGGATAGGTTCTCGAAAATGGCACACTTTATACCATGTCATAAAAGCGATGATTTGTTCTTTCGTGAAATTATTCGCTTACATGGTGTGCCAAATACTATTGTTTCAGATCGTGATACTAAATTTCTTAGCCACTTTTTGAGATGTTTATGGGCTAAGTTGGGGACTAAGCTGCTTTTTAGTACTACTTGTCACCCCCAAACTGATGGACAAACTGAAGTAGTCAATAGAACATTGTCTACTATGCTTAGGGCTGTTTTGAAGAATAACAAGAAAATGTGGGAAGAATGCTTGCCTCATATTGAATTTGCTTATAATCGTTCATTGCATTCTACTACTAAGATGTGCCCTTTTGAAATTGTGTATGGTTTCCTACCTCGTGCACCTATTGATTTGTTGCCTCTTCCATCTTCGGAGAAGGTTAATTTTGATGCTAAAGAACGTTCTGAATTGATTTTAAAAATGCATGAGTTAACTAAGGAAAACATTGAGCGTATGAATGCTAAATATAAACTTGCTGGAGATAAGGGTAGAAAACATGTTGTGTTTGCACCTGGAGATCTTGTTTGGTTACATTTGCGTAAAGATAGATTTCCTAATCTGCGCAAATCAAAGCTAATGCCACGTGCTGATGGTCCTTTTAAGGTTTTAGAGAAAATAAATGATAATGCATATAAACTTGAGCTACCTGCAGATTTTGGGGTTAGTCCCACTTTTAATATTGCAGATTTGAAGCCTTATTTGGGTGAGGAAGATGAGCTTCCGTCGAGGACGACTTCATTTCAAGAAGGGGAGGATGATGAAGACATCAATACCATTGTTACACCCACAGCCCCTACTGTTACATATACTGGACCAATTACTAGAGCTCGCGCACGCCAATTAAATTACCAGGTACTTTCGTTTCTTGGTAATGATTCTAATGTTCATGAATTATGATGCTGCCTAAATTGTATACATTTGTTTTGCTTTCAAATGAAGGGCCTAGCTTGGAGAAGGATGAACATTGGAGCAAGAACACGCATGAAGTTGATGGCATGCGCAAGGGGATCAAGAACGGAGTTACAAGTGATGATTTCAGGACTTTGAAGCCGCCATAAGGAGTGCATGAAGCCATGGACGAAATATACAAGATGCCACTTCATAATATTCGTCCATAGGCTATTCTAGGTGCTGCGTCACCTTATTAATGGGCCAGGCCCATGTAATTTCGAAATACTTAAGTATAGGCTATTTTTAGAGTCCGTATGTGTGGGGAAACAAGAGTTAGGGTTGGTTTCGGACCCCACCCTCAAGGGCCACGAAATTCCCCTCTCTTCCTCCATATATACAGCCCTTAGGGCGTCGTTTAGACTTTGGGTTTTGTTTAGATTAAAAGTTCGCCATAGCTGCAACTTCGCGTACTTCGTTTGTGTCCAATGACCAGACCAAGACGTCACAGAACCCCACCTTGATCAATAAAATCTTGCATCTTATATTCGCAATATCCAGATTGCAATCTCAGTTTCTTGCTTGTTCTTCGTTTGCTCGCAGGAAACAGGCCCTCGTGGTCAGGTTGATCGTGCTCCGGCGTGGTCAATAACCCCTCGGAAGTTGGTTTAGCGATTGCTAAGGCGCGACGTCTCGCACGTGCGTAGTCGGATCGTCAAGGTCGACTCCCACAGAAAACGATAGCCACCATCTCATCGAAACATCGGGACACCTTTGCCTCTATCAAATTGGGAGATGAATTGAAAACAGCATTTAAAACTAAGTTTGGTTTATATGAGTGGTTAGTCATGCCTTTTGGGTTAACTTTCATGAGACTAATGAACGAAGTTTTACGTGCTTTCATTGGACGATTTGTGGTAGTCTATTTTGATGATATACTGATTTATAGCAAATCTTTGGAAGAACATTTGGAACATTTACGTGCTGTTTTTAATGCTCTATGTGATGCACGTTTGTTTGGTAACCTTGGGAAGTGCACCTTTTGCACTGACCGAGTATCTTTTCTTGGCTATGTTGTTACTCCACAGGGAATTGAAGTTGATAAAGCCAAGATTGAAGCTACTGAGAGTTGGTCGCAGCCCAAAACGGTCACACAAGTGAGGAGTTTTCTTGGACACGCTGGTTTCTATAGGCGTTTTGTGAGAGATTTTAGCACCATTGCTGCACCTCTCAATGTGCTTACAAAGAAGGATGTGCCTTTTTTTGGGGTACCGCACAGGAAGAAGCCTTCACGGTATTGAAAGATAAGTTGACACATGCTCCTTTACTCCAACTTCCCGACTTTAATAAGACTTTTGAGCTTGAATGTGATGCTAGTGGAATTGGATTAGGAGTTGTGTTATTACAAGATGGCAAACCTGTTGCATACTTTTCTGAAAAATTGAGTGGGCCTAGTCTGAACTATTCTACTTATGATAAAGAATTATATGCTCTTGTTCGGACTTTAGAGACATGGCAACATTATTTATGGCCCAAAGAATCTGTTATACATTCTGATCATGAATCTTTGAAACATATTAAAAGTCAAGCTAAACTGAATCGTAGACATGCTAAATGTGTTGAATTCATTGAGACTTTCCCTTATGTCATTAAACACAAGAAGGGTAAAGAAAATGTTATTGCTGATGCTTTGTCTCGTCGCTATACTATGCTTTCACAACTTGACTTCAAAAATTTTGGTTTGGAGACCATCAAAGATCAATATGTGCAGGATGCTGATTTTAAAGATGTAATGCAGAATTGTAAAGAAGGAAGAACATGGAACAAGTTCGTTATTAATGATGGCTTTGTGTTCCGTGCTAACAAGCTATGCATTCCTGCTAGCTCTGTTCGTCTTTTGTTGTTGCAGGAGGCGCGTGGAGGAGGATTAATGGGACACTTTGGCGTGAAGAAGACGGAGGACATACTTGCTACACATTTCTTTTGGCCAAAGATGAGACGGGATGTTGAGCGTTTTGTTGCTCGCTGCACTACATGTCAAAAAGCTAAGTCATGACTCAATCCTCATGGGTTATATATGCCTTTGCCTGTGCCTAGTGTTCCTTGGGAGGATATATCTATGGACTTTGTTTTAGGTTTACCTCGAACAAAGAAGGGGAGGGATAGCATATTTGTTGTCGTGGATAGATTCTCGAAAATGGCACACTTTATACCATGTCATAAAAGCGATGATGCTGTTAATGTTGCTAATTTGTTCTTTCGTGAAATTATTCGCTTGCATGTTGTGCCAAATACTATTGTTTCAGATTGTGATACTAAATTTCTTAGCTACTTTTGGAGATGTTTATGGGCTAAGTTGGGGACTAAACTGCTTTTTAGTACTACTTGTCACCCCCAAACGGATGGTCAAACTGAAGTAGTCAATAGAACATTGTCTACTATGCTTAGGGCTGTTTTGAAGAATAATAAGAAAATGTGGGAAGAATGCTTGCCTCATATTGAATTTTCTTATAATCGTTCGTTGCATTCTACTACTAAGATGTGCCCTTTTGAAATTGTGTATGGTTTCCTACCTCGTGCACCCATTGATTTGTTGCCTCTTCCATCTTCGGAGAAGGTTAATTTTGATGATAAACAACGGGCTGAATTGATCTTAAAAATGCATGAGTTAACTAAGGACAACATTGAGCGTATGAATGCTAAATATAAACTTGCTGGAGATAAGGGTAGAAAACATATTGTCTTTGCACCTGGAGATCTTGTTTGGTTACATTTGCGTAAGGATATGTTTCCTAATTTGCACAAATCAAAGCTAATGCCACGTGTTGATGGTCCTTTTAAGGTGTTAGAGAAAATAAATGATAATGCATATAAACTTGAGCTGCGTGCAGATTTTGGGTTAGTCCCACTTTTAACATTGCAGATTTGAAGCCTTATTTGGGTGAGGAAGATGAGCTTCCGTCGAGGATGACTTCATTTCAAGAAGGGGAGGATGATGAGGACATCAATACCATTGTTACACCCACAGCCCCTACTACTACCTATACTGGACCAATTACTAGAGCTCGCGCACGCCAATTAAATTATCAGGTACTTTCGTTTCTTGGTAATGATTCTAATGTTCATGAGAATATGATGCTGCCTAAATTGGATACATTTGTTTTGCTTACAAATGATGGGCCTGGCATGGATAAGAGTGATGAACATTGGAGCAAGAACAAGCATGGAGTTGATGGCATGCGCAAGGGGAACAAGAATGGAGTTACAAGTGATGATTTCAGGACATTGAAGCCACCATAATGAGTGCATGAAGGCTTGGACAAAATATACAAGATGCCACTTCATAAACTTCGTCCAGAGGCTATTCTAGGTGCTGCATCACCTTATTATTGGGCCAGGCCCATGTAATTTCGAAATACATAAGTATAGGCTGTTTTTAGAGTCCGTATGTGTGGGGAAACAAGAGATAGGGTTGGTTTAGGACCCCTTCCCCAAGGGCCACGAAATCCCCCCCCCCCTCTTCCTCCATATATACAGCCCTTAGGGCACCGTTTAGACTTTGGGTTTTGTTTAGATCAAAAGTTCGCCATAGTTGCAACTTCGCGTACTTCGTTTGTGTTCAACGACCAGACCAAGGCGTCACATAACCCCACCTTGATCAATAAAGCTTTCCTCTTATATTCGCAATATCCAGATTGCAATCTTAGTTTCTTGCTTGTTCTTCGTTTGCCTGCAGGAAACAGACCTTCGGGGTCAGGTTGATCGTGCTCCGGCGTGGTCAATAACCTCTCGGAGTTGGTTTAGCGATTGCTAAGGCGCGACGTCTTCGCACGTTCGTAGTCGGATCGTCAAAGTCGATTTCCTCCAAAATGATAGCCACCATCTCATCGAAAGACGGGCCACCTGTGCCTCTATCAGGGAGGGGCAGAGACCTAACTATAGAGAGGTAGATGAACTCGTATATGTGTGGAGAAGGAGAGAGACCTAGCTATGTATTGAGGGAGATCAATCGGCATCCATGCATATGTGTAGCAGAGGAATAAGGTTGGGAGAGAGACAAAGGTAGAGTGCCGAAGGGTTGGTGGTGGAGTTGCTTCTCACGAAGAGGCCTGCTAGACAAATGGAGGGTACGAGTGCAATATCAATAAGAGAGGAGATGTCTGCCTGTTTATGCACGTGCATGTGAGAGACGGGTCGGGAGGTATGCAAGGATGATGAGGGGGTTGGTATGTTTGTGGTAAGCAGATGTAACTACATAGGAAGATCAATCGTCATGTGTCGGAGAAAGGGAGAGACATAACTAGTGAGGTACGTTGATCGATGCGTGGGGATAAAGAATTATAGTCGACCTAGCTATATGTAGGGAGATCGGTAGGTATACATGCATGCATGTGTTAGAAGCAAATAGAGCCCATCTTGTTATCCTTAATAGCAACGATACATGTGTGTCGGTTCCCCTTGTATCACTGGGATCAAGCACCGTAAGATCGAACCCGAACCCATCACAAAGCACCTCTTCCCATGGCAAGAAAAACCGATCTAGTTGGCCTAACTAAACCAAATATTCGAAGAAGAAATACGAGGCTATAAGTAATCATGCATATAAGAGATCAAAAGACTCAAATAACTTTCATGGATAAAAACATAGATCTGATCATAAACTCAAAGTTCATCGGATCCCAACAAACACACCGCAAAAAGAGTTACATCAATAGACCTCCAAGAGACCATTGTATTGAGAATAGAAAGAGCGAGAGGAAGCCATCTAGCTACTAACTATGGACCCGTAGGTCTACAATGCACTACTCACGCATCATCGGAAAGGCACCAATGAGGATGATGAACCCCTCTGTGATGGTGTCTAGATTGGATCCGGTGGTTCTGGAACTTGCAGCGGCTGGAATTGATTTTCGTCGACTCCCCTAGGGTTTCTGAAATGTTGGGGTATTTATAGAGCAAAGAGGCAGTGCGGGAGGCCACCGAGGTGGGCACAACCCACCTAGGCGTGCCTGGGCCCCCAAGCGTGCCCTGGTGTGTTGTGCTCCCCTCGAAGCTCCCCTCAGGTACTTTCTTGGCCCAATTGGTGTCTTCTGGTCCAGAAAAAAATCTCCGAAAAGTTTAGCTGTGTTTGGACTCTGTTTGGTATTGATTTTCTGCAAAGTAAAAAACAAGCAAAAAACAGCAACTGGCACTGGGCACTATGTCAATAGGTTAGTCCCAAAAAATGATATTAAGTTTCTATAAAATGATTGTAAAACATTCAAGATTGATAATATAACAGCATGGAGCAATCAAAAATTATGGATACGTTGGAGACGTATTATACACTCATTGCATCGCACCTTCTCCTTAACTCGACCTCCCAGCGCCGACGGTGCTCCATCCCGCACCCCCATGGCGCGGATACCTCGAAGCCGGCGCCGCCGGCGACATCTCCATGGTAGCTCTCCCTCAGTGCAGGCCCTTTCGGTCATGGTGTCCATACCAACCGGATCTGCTGCTGCTGCTCCAGCTCTCGCTTGCTCACTCGCGCTGCTGCTGCTCTGGCTCTCGCTCGTGCTTCTGCTTTGCTCTCCCCCTTGCTCGTGCTGCTGCTCTGCTCTTGCTCTCACTCGCGCTGCAGATGCTGGAACACGAGCTGCTCTAGCTACACGAATTGCTGCTCTGGCTCTAGTTCGTGCTGCTCCTCCAAGCATTGCTGCTCCAGCTTCTATCTGCTACTGTATTCCCCGTCGATCGCCTGTTGATTTAGATCATTGTTTCTCTACTACTAGTGCTCGAGCGGCCTAAACTACATGTGAAGTCTCTCTCTGCTACCAGTGTGTTCAGTTTCGGGAGTAACATTTAGATTCCACATAAATTTCAGTTTCAACAGTTAAGTTCAGAGTCAACGGTTTTTACCTCATCTATTGTAGTCAGGTGTTTTTTGGTGATGTAAATTTTACATCGATCGCTTTTTGGTAATGTATTTTACATCATCTATTGCAGATGCTATTAGAATCCCACTTGAGATTAATGATGTCTGTCTTGTACTGCTTCAGCCTTGACATCTTACAGCTCGCCGGAGCTGCTCCAACGACGAAACCATCCATCACAACAGAGCAGTGCCCTGGACGCTGCCTATAGATTCCCCAGATCTTCCTCCACACCTCCGACAGCCACCTCTGCCTCAACTTCTTCAGCAACCAACCCAATGATGCTAAGGTCGACACGGCTACGGCAAAGAGGTTGTACACTTGTCACATCACTTATTACTCTACATTCATGTTGATCCATTAGGGCTATTTTGGTTCAAAGGAAAAAGTGAAGGAAAAACATAGCAATAGGAAATTTTCCTATGGCACTCTAATTATTCATGCACTTTGTTGAAAGGAATGGAGCAAAACATCCACCTGGACCTACTTTTCAAAATCCAATGCACGAAAACAAGACCAAGTGCATTAGTGGCAGAATAACATTCTAACTGTACACGCTTTCATATGGTTTCACTTTAATTTGGCCATGTTTCTTTGCATTCCTCTGCTCTTACAATAACTATGAACCAAACACACAAGTTGACAGAAATCCTGTGTTTACAATGCTCTGTTTTCCACGTGCATTCCTAACCTATTCCGGTGTTTTTCCTATCCCTACGTTTTTAGAATTCTGCAAGCCAAAGGAGCCCTTACAGAATTACTTCAGTTATAGGTAGGTGTCGAAGAAAACTTTGTGTGGTTTGTCCTGCTCATGCCGCGACGTCGTCCACCTCACCTGAGCTGCTCCATCGACAGAAGCATCCACCAAACCAGACATCACGACTCCTGGCCGTCTTTCACCGACTCATATCTCCTTCCCTACCGCCGGCACCCACCGCAACTGCATCACCATCATCAACTCAGCAGATGAACCTGAGGAGTACACGGGTCCAGAAGAGAGGTCACTGTCGGTGTCAAAACCGGCGGATCTCGGGTAGGGGGTCCCGACCTGTGCGTCTAGGCCGGATGGTAATAGGAGGCAAGGGACACGAAGTTTTACCCAGGTTCGGGCCCTCTCGATGGAGGTAAAACCCTACGTCCTTCTTGATTAGTATTGATGATATGGGTAGTACAAGAGTAGATCTACCACGAGATCGAGGAGGCTAAACCCTAGAAGCTAGCCTATGGTATGATTGTTGATGTGTATGTCGTCCTACGGACTAAAACCCTCCGGTTTATATAGACACCGGAGAGGGTTAGGGTTACACAAAGTCGGTTACAATGGTAGGAGATCTTCATATCCGTATCGCCAAGCTTGCCTTCCACGCCAAGGAAAGTCCCTTTCGGACACGGGACGGAATCTTCAATCTTGTATCTCCATAGTCCAGGAGTCCGGCTGAAGGTATAGTCCGGCTATCCGAACACCCTCTAATCCAGGACTCCCTCAGTAGCCCCTGAACCAGGCTTCAATGACGATGAGTCTGGCGCACAGATTGTCTTCGGCATTGCAAGGCGGGTTCCTCCTCCGAGTACTTCATAGAAGGTTTTGAACACAAAGATAGTGTCCGGCTCTGCAAAATAAGTTTCCACATATTGCCATAGAGAGAATAATATTTACACAAATCTAATCTGCTGACGTATTCCGTAGTGTGACATCACACCACGGCCAAGCTTTTATTCAAACCGTTTTACTGTCCCATCTCAGCGCGTTATGCGAGGCGGTTTCCTTGGCACGTCTTGTTAAAGCAGAGATCGTGTCCCCTTATTTCGGGATTCTCATCAATACGGGTGTGGGTAACCCAACCGCGCCATTGATTACGGCGCTTGGAGATAAGCGAGATTTACCAGGCTGGTGGGGACATGTAATTGCGTCCACCCATATAAGGGGATAAGGATCCACCTTTTCACCTACGCCTTCTTCCTCCTTCGCCTATCCATTCTTGCGCACTCGAGCTCCAGCGCCCAAGTCCGCACCCCCCACCTCAACCTTCTCCAGCCATGTCCGGAGCGGGAGGCAAGTGGATGGTCTCCTCCGTCACGGAGGGACATATCAAAAAGCTGAGGAAGGCCGGATACCTATCTAACGACATCGCGTACCGGCTCCCCGAAAAGGGGCATCTCATCCCCACCCCTAGGCCCCATGAGAGGGTGGTGTTCCTCCCCCATTTCCTCCGCGGACCGGGCTTCCCTCTCCACCCATTTGTCCGAGGGCTCATGTTCTACTACGGCCTGGATTTCCATGATGTGGCCCCGAACATCGTCCTCAACATGTCGGCATTTATCATCGTGTGCGAGGCCTTCCTCCGCATCCGCCCCCATTTCGGGCTCTGGCTCAAGACTTTCAACGTCAAGCCGAAGGTGGTGCGCGGCAGCCAGCCGGAGTGCGGAGGCGCCATGGTGGGCAAGATGGCCAACGTCCTCTGGCTCGAGGGCTCCTTTGTGGAGACCCTGAAGGGGTGGCAATCGGGGTGGTTTTACATCACCAAGCCACGCGACGCCGAATGGGTCGCACCCCCCGAGTTCTAGTCCGGACCCCCAACGCGGCTCACGTCCTGGAAAGAGTCAGGCCTATCGTGGGGTAAAAAAGGAGAGCTAATCGGACTCCAAACATGCGTCAAAACCCTGGTGGACAAGAAGCTCAAACTTGTCAACGTAGTCCAGGTTATGCTCATCCGCTTGATCCTCCCGTGCCAACAACGGGCTTTCAACCTGTGGGAGTTCGACCCGACGCTGCACCAAACTCTGAGCAGGCTCTTCGACATGACATACGAAGATGCCTAGAAGGTGCTTTTCAAGGGCGCCGAGGCTCCCGCATCCGCTACTGAGGATCGCGGATTCAGTGCGCAGCGTCACGCTCTCGCGGTAAGCTTTTTTTTTCCTTTTACAGGGTACCAGTTTTTCATAGTTTGACTCCATGCGGGATCTAAACTCCCTTACCTTTGACAAGATTGGCAGGTGACCTCCGGACAGATCAATTGTCCAGCTCCTTTGCCCGAAGGCCCAGTGGATGCTCGCTTGGCGAAGCTACTGGTTCCGGCACCCTATGTGGTGCCGGAGAAGAAGGTCAAGAAGAAGGCCACGGGGACTCGAAAGAGTGCCCGACGCCCGGAGGTGTCGGATTCATCATCCGACGAATCCAAGACGCACTCCTCCCGCGAAGACGAGGAGGAGGAAGAAGAGACCCCTCCCCCTCCAGCAGGGGAAGGGAAGAAAAGGAAGGCCGCCCCAACTAGGGAGGCCGAAGGGTCCAAGAAGGGGAAAACCCTTCCTCCGGACTGCTCCACCGACGCTGACGGCGGCGGAGAGGAGTCGGCGCCTAGGTCCAAGCCCCTGGCCAAATCGTAAGTATCCGGATACCAGAGTAATTCATAGTATTCGTTTATTGCACAGCTTTCGCTCATGTCGAATATGTTTATGCAGCCCACCCAAAGACCGGCTCGACGCGTTGTTGAGCGGCTCACTGGACTCGTCGGATGTGAACTCGCTTTCGACGGCTTCCTCCCCCCGCCCTACGGATGACACCGAAGTGTTGTCTCAACAGGTTCCAAGCTGGGAGGAGGTGGTCCTGGAGGCGCCGCAAGGCAACCTCCCGGACTCCAGGAGTAAAGGGGATGAAACCCCTCGGGGCTCCAAGTCCGGCCCTAGGCCGGACACCGCTCCGGAACCTTCAGAGGTTCCAGAGTCCGGCGGGGGACCTCCTTCCAAGAGGAGCAAGTCCGCCATGCCGGTGGCCCCCGTCCAACCAGAGGCGCCGGACAATATGTTGGAGGCACTCCAAGGCGCCTCCATCGACGAGGAGCACCGTTCCATTATGAGTGCGGTGGTCCAGAAGGTTCAGTCCGCCAAGAGCGGACTGACTGAAGCTTGTACTAGCCTTTTGACAGGCTTTGAGGTATGTAAAGAATGTGTAAATAATATTACCGCATAGACAGCAGCCCCTGATGCTCTGTTTGGCATTCGGGAAGAAAAGCCGAATAGAGGATCAAATAAAATTCGCAGGAGTCTAACAAAAGGAGTCAATATGCGTATGCAGGCTTCTTTGCTTGCGTCCGCCGCACTGACTATGGAAGTGGACACGCTAAAGCAGAACCTCGAGCGGTCCGAGCAAGAGCTCGGTCGTGCCAAGAAGCAGCTCGAGGACAACGAAGGTAAGAAATACCTTGTTAGAAATATATATAAAAAGGTGCAGTTGCAAAGAATAACAGGATTATCGTGGCTATTGTAGGGGCCACGTCTGAGGTGGTGACCCTTAAGCGAGCGCTGGTCGAGGCCAAGAAGAGTGCGGCCTCGGAGCGCACCGAGCGGGAGAAGTATGAGGCCGAGGTTGGCAAGGTGCGGCAAGAGCTCCAGGCTCTCATGGAAAAACATGAGAGTTTGGAGCTTGACTCAAAGACGCGAGCATCCGAGCTCGCGGTGGCTATTGAAAATGCCAAGTCTGCCAAGGCCGAATCCCAGAAGACCCTCCAAGAGTTGGATGAGGTGAAGAAGATAGTGGCGGGTAAGGCATTCTTTATGCAAAGCAAACACATAAACGCGAGTTACTTGTTACTTACCCGAATCCGGAGCTCTCCAGGAGCGTTTGCAGATCTTCCCCGGAGTGTGTCCGATGCCGCTATATTCTATCGAGCCGAGGAGGGCAGCTCGATGGATAAGGTGTTCTGGTCTCAGTATGCTGAGGCCGGACATCCCGTGCCCCTGAGCGACCAGCTGAAGCAACTGGTCGAGCTCCACAAGGCGGCCGAACAGGCCATGAAGGGCCTCATTGTTCGGCTGTGGCCTGGAGGGGCTCTGCTTGGGAGCTATTTCGGGCTGGTGCGGCGGCTGGTGGAGGCCTGTCCAAGGCTCGAAGTCATCAAGCGCTCCGTCTGCATTGAGGGTGCCCGTAGGGCCCTTGCCCGTGCTAAGGTGCACTGGGGCAAGCTGGATGCTGAGAAGCTTGTGAAGGATGGGCCACCGCCGGGGAAAGAGCATCGCAAGCCCGAGAATTACTATAAGGATGTTCTGAAGGGTGCCCGCCTTGTGGCGGATGAATGTTCTAGGGATGTAATTTTTGAGTGAAACTTGCTCGTTTTGTCCTGTGCGCTGAAAACTTGTTTATATGCGCTAAGCAATGCTGTTGGAATTTAAAATATTACCTTCTATGCGGCTGTTTATCAATTCTGAGAGATGGCGAGTGGTCGGCTTCTGCCCCCGTGCCGCTAGTGCTGGGGTGTTCGGGGATAAACCTGAGCGCTCTTTTTCCCATGTTTGGGTCCTTCGAGGGAGGCGCTCAGCCCAACGAACAAGGCAATCGGACTATAATGCGTGAACACTCTCACTTAGCCATAGAATTCTATAATTTTAAATTTCAGCGAAGCCCCTGGTATTTGGAAGACCGAGTTCGGGGCGCTATCCACGCCTTGGGCGGACAGAGCCGGCTCCTCGCCCTAAGCGGCATAAGTCTTTAGGGACTCGAAAAAACCTCTCGAACAGCGACCAGCTCTCGCTTCATCATGACAGTCAGTTTTAGCTTTCTCCACTGAGGTGCTCGACCCAGCTCAACTAGGGCACAATCGCAGTGGTTCTCCTAGTGCTACCTTAGCCGATATAGCAGAACGTAAGGCACCAAAACATAGGAGCCGGGCAAACCCAACTATTGACCCAAGACATGATTCGGAGCCGATGCATATAATGCTATAAGTTCGGGGTGCCGCACTTGTTAAAGTGTTCGAACTTCTTACACCATATTGAGGGGTACTAAAGCCCCTGGCGTATTTTGGTCGTACCAACGTGTACGGGGGCAACATGTCATTAAGGAACATATATAAAGAAAAAAGGTAATGCAAAAATAGACGAAAGCTATGCATTGTTTATTAAAAAGGGCTGCGATCAAAGCAGAACGATACAAATAATGCGATAAGTGGAAGGTTGGACTAGTTAACATGTCCGTTCCAGGGGTAAGCTGCGGAATAGTATGCGGAACGGGTATACTGCTCGTGATAGAGACCACCTGGGAGTTCCATAATGCGGCGTGGCTTGTCTGCTTCCCTGGTTCTTGCATCGTTTGTGCGGCAATTGAATTGCCGAATAGGCCTTCCGAAGGATGGAGTCCTGGAAGTAAAAGAAAATTAAAAAATCGGCAGCCCCTGGTACGGTTTAAGCCGTGTTTTGGGCGTGCCGTGATGGTGCCCCTCCCCTGTACCCATGCTATCTCTAGAGCGTAGTTATGTACGCGAAGTACTGGCGTCGCCTTTTTGCGAGGGTTGGGGTTAGGGCCGCATTGCTATGCCTGCTCGGATCGTGCCAGGCGGTCTTGTTGTAGGTTACTCCGGGCGCGCTTGACGGTGTCCGGTCGTTTAGTGGCCGGGCTGGAGAACTGCCTGGAGAGGCTGCTTTGTACTTCCGCTGCAAGGGCCGCCGTGTGCTCCTCCGTTCGGAGGGAGCGTTCGGTGTTTCCATTGATCGTAATTACTCCTCGAGGGCCTGGCATCTTGAGCTTACGGTATGCGTAGTGCGGTACCGCATTGAACTTAGCGAATGCGGTTCGCCCGAGCAGTGCGTGATAACCACTGCGAAACGGGGCTATGTCGAAGATTAACTCCTCGCTTCGGAAATTATCCGGGGATCCGAAGACCACTTCAAGTGTGACTGAGCCTGTACAGTTGGCCTCTACACCTGGTATTACGCCTTTAAAGGTCGTTTTGGTGGGCTTAATCCTCGAGGGATCTATGCCCATTTTCCACACTGTATCCTGGTAAAGCAGGTTCAGGCTGCTGCCGCCGTCCATAAGGACTCTAGTGAGATGAAATCCGTCAATAATTGGGTCTAGAACCAATGCGGCGAGTCCGCCATGACGGATGTTGGTGGGGTGGTCCCTTCGATCAAAGGTAATCGGGCAGGAGGACCATGGGTTGATCTTTGGGGCGACTGGCTCTACCGCGTATACGTCCCTTAACGCACGCTTCCGCTCCCTTTTGGGGACATGGGTTGCGTATATCATGTTCACCGTCCGCACTTGTGGGGGAAAACCCTTCTGTCCACTGTTGTTCGGCGGCCCGGGCTCCTCGTCGTCATCGCTATGCAGCCCCTTGTCTTCATTTTCGGCGTTTAACTTGCCTGCCTGCTTGAACACCCAACAATCCCTGTTGGTGTGATTAGCTGGCTTTTCGGGGGTGCCATGTATCTGGCACGAGCGGTCGAGTATTCGGTCCAAACTGGACGGGCCCCTAGGATTCCTTTTGAATGGCTTTTTCCGCTGACCGGATTTAGAGCCTCTGAATCCGGCATGTACTGCCGTATCCCCAGCATTGTCATCGTTAATGCGGCGCTTTTGCTTGTTGCGACACGACCTGCCACTACTGTCCCTGGTGTCCGAATTACTAGGGTGTCTGGCCAACCACTCGTCACGGATATTGTGTTTGAAGGCTGCTAGGGCCTCAGCGTCCGGATAGTCGACTATTTGATTTTTCTTTATTAGGAACCGTGTCCAGAATTGCCTGGCCGATTCCTCTGGCTGCTGAATTACGTGACTTAGGTCATCGGCGTCTGGGGGTCGCACATAAGTCCCTGGAAATTGTCGAGGAATGCGGCTTCCAGGTCCTCCCAACAACTGATTGATCCTGTTGGCAAGCTGTTAAGCCAATGCCGAGCTGGTCCTTTAAGCTTGAGTGGGAGGTATTTGGTGGCGTGGAAATCATCGCCGCGGGCCATGTGGATATGAAGGAGATAATCCTCGATCCATACCGCAGGATCTGTTGTGCCATCATATGATTCGATGTTTACGGGTTTGAAACCCTCGGGGATTTGATGATCCATTATTTCGTCTGTAAAGTAGAGTGGGTGTGCGGCGCCTCTATACTGGGCTATATCGTGACGTAGCTCCAATGAGCCTTGTCTACTGTGTTCGGCCCCGCCGAATTTGTGGCCGGCATGACGGTTACCGTCTCGAGCCGTGGGGCGCCCACGCGATCCGTAGGTCGATCTTGTTTGCCTTGCCTTGTCCTCCAACATGTCTCGTAAGTCTGGCGCATATCCCCGTGCCTTGGTATGGGGTGCGGCTTGAGTGGAGGGCCGAGAGGCCTCTCTGTCGCGACCACGAGGTGGCCGGTCGGCCGCATCAAGTGCTTCCTCCTCTAATCGGGGTAGCAACCTGCACTTTGGGTAGCTCTTGGAGGGGCGTTCGAGTTTATGCTCTTCGGCCGCGAGGACTTCAGTCCATCTGTCGACTAGCAAATCTTGATCAGCTCTAAGTTGTTGTTGTTTTTTCTTGAGGCTTCTTGCCGTGGCCATAAGCCTGCGTTGAAAACGCTTTTGCTCGATGGGATCCTCTGGCATGACGAATTCGTCATCGTCGAGGCTTGCCTCGTCTTTGGAGGGAGGCATATAATTATCGTCCTCGACCTCTCTGTCTGCCGCTCTCTCGTGAGGGCTGGTTTCTCCATCCTCCTATGCTAAATCTTACTGGAGGGGGTTTTCTTTGGCGCTTTCCGGAGTATTATTAATTTATTATCTCCCGTGCTGGAATCGCCTTGTTTGTTTTGGCGGGATTTTGAGTGGCACCGCTGACGCCGGCGCTTAGACTATTTCTTGGAGGGGTCATCCTCCGCTGTTCCATCGCCATCTCCCTCTTTTGGGGTGTCCACCATGTATATGTCATATGACGAGGTAGCTTTCCAGGGCCTAGTAGGCGCTGGTTCTTCATCATCTCCTTCATCGGCGTCCATACCGTCGATATCTTCGGAGTCGAAGTCGAGCATGTCGGTTAAGTCGTCGATAGTGGCTACAAAGTGGGTGGTGGGTGGGCTTTGAATTTCTTCATCGTCCGTACCCCAACCTTGCTGACCGTAGTCCGGCCAGGGCTCTCCTGATAAAGAGAGAGACTTCAGTGACTTCAGGATATCGCCGAAAGGCGAGTGCTGAAAGATGTCCGCGGCAGTGAACTCCATGATCGGCGCCCAATCGGATTCGATCGGCAGGGGCGCGGAGGGTTCGGAGTCCGGAGAGGAGTCCGGCTCCTTGGAGTCACGAGTCTCGCAAAGTACGGGGCTGGTGCTTGGCTCAATTGTCGTTGGGGTCGCAGCCCCCGAGGTGGCATCCAACCGCCCATCCTCGATCGGCGCAGTTGGCTCCGAATTAAGGGTCGGAGCCGATGTGGGTGCGGCCTCCAGGGCACTGTTCGGCGGCAGAGCTAGACCATGCTCGTCGTGATAGTACGGCGCGCTCGGCAGTGGCTCGAATCCGTCGAAGATCAAGTCCCTGCGGATGTCAGCCGTGTAGTTTAAACTTCCAAATCTGACCTGACGGCCAGGGGCGTAGCTTTCGATCTGCTCTAGACGGCCAAGCGAATTGGCCCGTCGAAGACGAAGATCTGTCCGGGGAGGAAGGTCTCACCCTGGACTGCATCGCTATCGATGATCGTCGGAGCCATCGAGCCTGACGGCGACGACACAGAGGAACTCTCAATGAAAGCACCAATGTCGGTGTCAAAACCGGCGGATCTCGGGTAGGGGGTCCCGATCTATGCGTCTAGGCCGGATGGTAACATGAGGCAAGGGACACGAAGTTTTACCTAGGTTCGAGCCCTCTCGATGGAGGTAAAACCCTACGTCCTACTTGATTAGTATTGATGATATGGGTAGTACAAGAGTAGATCTACCACGAGATCGAGGAGGCTAAACCCTAGAAGCTAGCCTATGGTATGATTGTTGATGTGTATGTCGTCCTACGGACTAAAACCCTCCGGTTTATATAGACACCGGAGAGGGTTAGGGTTACACGAAGTCGGTTACAATGGTAGGAGATCTTCATATCCGTATCACCAAGCTTGCCTTCCACGCCAAGGAAAGTCCCTTCCGGACACGGGACGGAATCTTCAATCTTGTATCTTCATAGTCCAGGAGTCTGGCTGAAGGTATAGTCCGGCTATCCGAACACCCCCTAATCCAGGACTCCCTCAGTCACACTCTTTTGTTTCTGATTATGTTATGCATTGCTTAATATTACATGCTACTTTATCGTCAGGTTCACCTCTTAGACTCCAAGTCAGGTCCAAATTAATGTCCAAACTTGAGTTTTAAAATTACTTGTGGGTCACATATCGAGGCAGCAATGAATAGTATCTGTCTATTATCTGGTTCACCTAGGGTATGCCTAAGTTGTTCATCTTGGGTGGGAAACAAATAGTAAAGAAATCATCATCTGTATTTTTATTAAATTAAAGCTATCATTATTTGTGGATCCATCCACTCGTTGTTACCATCACTCTAGATTTTTGCATGCTCTCCTTACATAATCTCGCTATATTTTTTCGTATGCATGTTAGATATTGTACACAGTCATGCTGAACATGTAGATGAAAAGAGAAGAGTTTTGCGCGGGAATACAATGTCATGCAGACATGGCTCCATGGTGGGTTCAATGGCAAACCCCCCTCCCTCTCCTGATTATTATCTAGAGGAAGATATCTGTTCTGAGGTGGATTCAGACGCAGCTGGCCACTCCTATTTACACCCCGAGGTGTTTGCTCTAACTTGGCATGATGATGTTGGTCATATCATGCATATGTTCCCTTGCAGTGCCTACTTTCGACATCATATATGTCATCTGCTTAGTTTAGACATGTTATGTAATGCCACCTGTTTAGTTTCTATATCATATATGGGAATTATGCAATCTCGTCTCTTTTAGCCAGCCATAATATATGTGAAATATGCAATGCCATCCTGTTTAACTAGGCATCATATATTTCAATGATATCTTGCCCATCCTTTCTTCGTTAAATTTCCATTTGTCGACAATGTTTGTACATTAAACTACTCTTCCTATGAATCAGCCATTTGAGTGGGTGATGGGAAAATCTGGAGTGAAAACAAGGTCTTTATAGTAGACAGTGCTACATGTCGAAGCTGCTCTCTTGCTGGGTCTCGATAGCTCCTCAGAGATGGATTCAGAGACAGATGATCAGTCCTATTCCCCCACTAAGGTGTATGCTCTAACTTGGCATGGTTATACTGCTCATATCATGCAAATGGTTTCTTGCATTGCATAGTGATGAGGACATCAATACCATTGTTACACCCACAGCCCCTACTGTTAGATATACTGGACCAATTACTAGAGCTCGCGCACGCCAATTAAATTACCAGGTACTTTCGTTTCTTGGTAATGATTCTAATGTTCATGAGATTATGATGCTGCCTAAATTGGATACATTTGTTTTGCTTACAAATGAAGGGCCTAGCTTGGAGAAGGATGAACATTGGAGCAAGAACACACATGGAGTTGATGGCATGCGCAAGGGGATCAAGAACGGAGTTACAAGTGATGATTTCAGGACTTTGAAGCCGCCATAAGGAGTGCATGAAGCCTTGGACGAAATTTATAAGATGCCACTTCATAATATTCATCCATAGGCTATTCTAGGTGCTGCATCACCTTATTAATGGGCCAGGCCCATGTAATTTCGAAATACTTAAGTATAGGCTATTTTTAGAGTCCGTATGAGTGGGGAAACAAGAGTTAGGGTTGGTTTCGGACCCCACCCTCAAGGGCCACGAAATTCCCCCCTCTTCCTCCATATATACAGCCCTTAGGGCGTCGTTTAGACTTTGGGTTTTGTTTAGATTAAAAGTTCGCCATAGCTGCAACTTCGCGTACTTCGTTTATGTCCAACGACCAGACCAAGACGTCACAGAACCCCACCTTGATCAATAAAGCTTTCATCTTATATTCGCAATATCCCGATTGCAATCTCAGTTTCTTGCTTGTTCTTCGTTTGCTCGCAGGAAACAGACCCTCGTGGTCAGGTTGATCGTGCTCCGGCGTGGTCAATAACCCTCGGAAGTTGGTTTAGCGATTGCTAAGGCGTGACGTCTCGCACGTTCGTAGTCGGATCGTCAAGGTCGACTCCCACAAAAAACGATAGCCACCATCTCATCGAAACATCGGGACACCTTAGCCTCTATCACATAGTTTAGACATCATATACACAATATTCAACACCATGTTCTTAGTTCAGGCATCATATATGTGAATGCCCTCTGCTTAGCATATAAATCACATATGTGAATTAAATCATGCGATCTTGATTACTTAGATAACATGTATATGAATTATGTCATGCGAACCTATTTACTAAAGACATCATATAATTATCTCATGCCATCCTATTTAGTTAGTCATCATATATGTGAAATTATGTCATGCTATCCTTTTTAGTTAAACAATATACATGTCAACTATTTCATGCCCTCTTTTTTCCACAGTATCTATTGCACCTGTCTCTCATACATTGTTTGTACATTCAACTATGTTTCCTGTTTATCAGCCATTTGAATTGGAGCGGGTGATGGCAGTATCTAGCGGAGTAAAAACACGGTCTTCAAATAAAACAGTGCTACCTCTTGGTGGAGATAGCACCCCGGTTGTACATGCACGAGAACCATCCCTACCACACATAACCCAGACTCTCGCAGATTGTACCCCTACTACGATGGACAGAGAACCAGCTTCACCGAATCTAACCCCAACCTCAGCAGATAGTAACCCAGTTCATGTTGACACAGCACCATCTCCATGACAGAGCTCCCAAACAAGAGTAGTTAGTGTAAGTGCATCTAGTCCCACCCCTAGTTGGTTTAGGAGTATTGATGACAAACCTAGTTGAGGGACTAATGTGTTTGTGAGAATTGCAGGATAACACAGGTAGAAGTCCCTCATTGATTCGGTTTTCCTACCAGAGATGACCCCTAAAAATGTATGAAGACATTGATGTCAAAGGTGGTATGTGAAGATATTCACATTGAAGACTATGACAAGAGAAGACATCGCATGAAGCCTATGGAGCTCGAAGACTTCGATCTTTCGTAGTTCTTTTTCTTCTTTGTTGAGTCATAGGAACCACCGTACTGTTAAGTGGGGTCCAAGAGAACCAGTCAGAATGACTGAAGTGATGCTTAACCAAAACCTATGTCTTCGAGTGAAGACTATGAGAGCGAATCTTGTCCAGAGTCGGACAAGTCAGCTTTGCTTGTAGCCCAAGTAAAGTTGCCGTGTGTGTTTGAAATCTGACCGTTGGAACACGTGTTAGTTCCTTAGTGACCCAGGGTCATTTCGGAGAAATCAGGTCGGGTTGTCTAGTGGCTATAAATAGCCCACCCCCTACAACCATAAATGGTTGGCTACTCAGAGTTAGAGTACGGCTTTTGTCGTTTGAGAGCAACACACCTCGAAGCCTTTGAGAGAGAATTCCTTGTGAGGATAAAGCCCTAACCACCCAGAGCCAAAGGGTGTTAGGCATCACTTAAGTCTTCCTGTCTGCGTGATCTGAAGACTTATTACACTTGAGGACTGTGAATCCTCCAGCCGGTTAGGCGTCGCGTTCTGAGCATCCAAGAGTCATTGTGGATCACCGGTGAACGAAGTCTGTGAAGGTTTGGGAGTCTACCTTGAAGACTTACCAGAGTGATTGGGCGAGGTCTGTGTGACCTTAGCTCAAGGGGAATACGGTGAGGACTGGGTGTCCTGAGCTGCGTGTTCAGGACTGGGTGTCCGGGACTGTGTGTCCTCAGGTTTAAATACCTAGCCACCCTAACCAGACGTACAGTTGTCACAGCAACTGGAACTGGTCTAACAAATCATTGTCTTCAACGAGTCACTGGTTTCATCCTTCCTTTCCCTTTACTTGTTGTTGGTCCTTGTGTAGTCATTGTATGATTGCACTATCTTTTGTCTTCACTGAGTGACTGCGTGTTCTTGATAGAGGCAAAGGTGTCCCGATGTTTCGATGAGATGGTGGCTATCGTTTTCTGTGGGAGTCGACCTTGACGATCCGACTACGAACGTGCGAGACGTCGCGCCTTAGGAATCGCTAAACCAACTTCCGAGGGGTTATTGACCACGCCGGAGCACTGATAGAGGCAAAGGTGTCCCGATGTTTCGATGAGATGGTGGCTATCGTTTTCTGTGGGAGTCGACCTTGACGATCCGACTACGAACGTGCGAGACGTCGCGCCTTAGGAATCGCTAAACCAACTTCCGAGGGGTTATTGACCACGCCGGAGCACTGATAGAGGCAAAGGTGTCCCGATGTTTCGATGAGATGGTGGCTATCGTTTTCTGTGGGAGTCGACCTTGACGATCCGACTACGAACGTGCGAGACGTCGCGCCTTAGCAATCGCTAAACCAACTTCCGAGGGGTTATTGACCACGCCGGAGCACGATCAACCTGACCACGAGGGCCTGTTACCTGCGAGCAACCGAAGAACAAGCAAGAAACTGAGATTGCAATCTGGATATTGCGAATATAAGATGAAAGCTTTATTGATCAAGGTGGGGTTCTGTGACGTCTTGGTCTGGTCGTTGGACACAAACGAAGTACGCGAAGTTGCAGCTATGGCGAACTTTTAATCTAAACAAAACCCCAAAGTCTAAACGACGCCCTAAGGGCTGTATATATGGAGGAAGAGAGGGGAATTTCGTGGCCCTTGAGGGTGGGGTCCGAAACCAACCCTAACTCTTGTTTCCCCACACATACGGACTCTAAAAATAGCCTATACTTAAGTATTTCGAAATTACATGGGCCTGGCCCATTAATAAGGTGACGCAGCACCTAGAATAGCCTATGGACGAATATTATGAAGTGGCATCTTGTATATTTCGTCCAAGGCTTCATGCACTCCTTATGGCGGCTTCAAAGTCCTGAAATCATCACTTATAACTCCGTTCTTGATCCCCTTGCGCATGCCATCAACTCCATGCATGTTCTTGCTCCAATGTTCATCCTTCTCCAAGCTAGGCCCTTCATTTGTAAGCAAAACAAATGTATCCAATTTAGGCAGCATCATAATCTCATGAACATTAGAATCATTACCAAGAAACGAAAGTACCTGGTAATTTAATTGGCGTGCGCGAGCTCTAGTAATTGGTCCAGTATATGTAACAGTAGGGGCTGTGGGTGTAACAATGGTATTGATGTCCTCATCAGCCGGAGCACGATCAACCTGACCACGAGGACCTGTTTCCTGCGAGCAAACGAAGAACAAGCAAGAAACTGAGATTGCAATCTGGATATTGCGAATATAAGATGAAAGCTTTATTGATCAAGGTGGGGTTCTGTGACGTCTTGGTCTGGTCGTTGGACACAAACGAAGTACGCGAAGTTGCAGCTATGGCGAACTTTTAATCTAAACAAAACCCAAAGTCTAAACGACGCCCTAAGGGCTGTATATATGGAGGAAGAGAGGGGAATTTCGTGGCCCTTGAGGGTGGGGTCCGAAACCAACCCTAACTCTTGTTTCCCCACACATACGGACTCTAAAATAGCCTATACTTAAGTATTTCGAAATTACATGGGCCTGGCCCATTAATAAGGTGACGCAGCACCTAGAATAGCCTATGGACGAATATTATGAAGTGGCATCTTGTATATTTCGTCCATGGCTTCATGCACTCCTTATGGCGGCTTCAAAGTCCTGAAATCATCACTTGTAACTCCGTTCTTGATCCCCTTGCGCATGCCATCAACTTCATGCGTGTTCTTGCTCCAATGTTCATCCTTCTCCAAGCTAGGCCCTTCATTGAAAGCAAAACAAATGTACCCAATTTAGGCAGCATCATAATCTCATGAACATTAGAATCATTACCAAGAAACGAAAGTACCTGGTAATTTAATTGGCGTGCGCGAGCTCTAGTAATTGGTCCAGTATATGTAACAGTAGGGGCTGTGGGTGTAACAATGGTATTGATGTCCTCATCATCCTCCCCTTCTTGAAATGAAGTCGTCCTCGACGGAAGCGCATCTTCCTCACCCAAATAAGGCTTCAAATCTGCAATGTTAAAAGTGGGACTAACCCCAAAATCTACAGGTAGCTCAAGTTTATATGCATTATCATTTATTTTCTCTAACACCTTAAAAGGACCATCAGCACGTGGCATTAGCATTGATTTGCGCAGATTAGGAAATCTATCTTTACGCAAATGTAACCAAACAAGATCTCCAGGCGCAAACACAACATGTTTTCTACCCTTATCTCCAGCAAGTTTATATTTAGCATTCATACGCTCAATGTTTTCCTTAGTTAACTCATGCATTTTTAAAATCAATTCAGAACGTTCTTTAGCGTCAAAATTAACTTTCTCTGAAGATGGAAGAGGCAACAAATCAATAGGTGCACGAGGTAGGAAACCATACACAATTTTAAAAGGGCACATCTTAGTAGTAGAATGCAATGAACGATTATAAGCAAATTCAATATGAGGCAAGCATTCTTCCCACATTTTCTTGTTATTCTTCAAAACAGCCCTAAGCATAGTAGACAATGTTCTATTGACTACTTCAGTTTGTCCATCAGTTTGGGGGTGACAAGTAGTACTAAAAAGCAGCTTAGTCCCCAACTTAGCCCATAAACATCTCCAAAAGTGGCTAAGAAATTTAGTAGCATGATCTGAAACAATAGTATTTGGCACACCATGTAAGCGAATAATTTCACGAAAGAACAAATCAGCAACATTAACAGCATCATCGCTTTTATGACATGGTATAAAGTGTGCCATTTTCGAGAACCTATCCACGACAACAAATATGCTATCCCTCGCCTTCTTTGTTCGAAGTAAACCTAAAACAAAGTCCATAGATATATCCTCCCAAGGAACACTAGGTATAGGCAAAGGCATATATAAACCATGAGGATTGAGTCGTGACTTAGCTCTTTGACATGTAGTGCAGCGAGCAACAAAACGCTCAACATCCCGTCTCATCTTTGGCCAAAAGAAATGTGTAGCAAGTATATCCTCCGTCTTCTTGACGCCAAAGTGTCCCATTAATCCTCCTCCATGCGCCTCCTGCAACAACAAAAGACGAACGGAGCTAGCTGGAATGCATAGCTTGTTAGCACGAAACACAAATCCATCGTTAAGAACGAACTTGTTCCAAGTTCTCCCTTCCTTACAATTCTGCAATACATCTTTAAATTCAGCATCATGAACATATTGATCTTTGATGGTCTCCAAACCAAATATTTTAAAGTCAAGTTGTGAAAGCATAGTATAACGACGAGACAAGGCATCAGCAATAACATTTTCTTTACCCTTCTTGTGTTTAATGACATAAGGGAAAGTCTCAATGAATTCAACCCATTTGGCATGTCTACGGTTCAGTTTTGCTTGACTTTTAATGTGTTTCAAAGATTCATGATCAGAATGTATAACAAATTCCTTGGGCCATAAATAATGTTGCCATGTTTCTAAGGTCCGAATAAGAGCATATAATTCTTTATCATAAGTAGAATAGTTCAGACTAGGACCACTCAATTTTTCAGAAAAGAATGCAACAGGTTTTCCATCTTGTAATAACACACCTCCTAATCCAATTCCACTAGCATCACATTCAAGCTCAAAAGTCTTATTGAAATTAGGAAGTTGGAGTAAAGGAGCATGTGTCAACTTATCTTTCAATACCGTGAAGGCTTCTTCCTGTGCGGTACCCCAAACAAAAGGCACATCCTTCTTTGTAAGCTCATTGAGAGGTGCAGCAATGGTGGTGAAATCTCTCACAAAACGCCTATAGAAACCAGCGAGGCCAAGGAAACTCCTCACTTGTGTGACCGTTTTGGGCTGCGGCCAACTCTCAATAGCTTTAATCTTGGCTTTATCAACTTCAATTCCCTGTGGAGTAACAACATAGCCAAGAAAAGATACTCGGTCGGTGCAAAAGGTGCACTTTCCAAGGTTTCCAAACAAACGTGCATCACGTAGAGCAATAAAAACAGCACGTAAATGTTCCAAATGTTCCTCCAAAGATTTTCTATAAATCAATATGTCATCAAAGTAAACTACCACAAATCGTCCAATGAAAGCACGTAAAACTTCGTTCATTAACCTCATGAAAGTACTAGGTGCATTAGTTAACCCAAAAGGCATGACTAACCACTCATATAATCCAAACTTAGTTTTAAATGCTGTTTTCCATTCATCGCCCAATTTCATACGAATTTGATGGTATCCATTACGCAAATCAACTTTGGAGAATATTGTAGAGCCACTCAATTCATCAAGCATATCATCTAACCTAGGAATAGGATGACGATAACGAATAGTAATATTATTAATGCCTCTACAATCAACGCACATACGTGACGTACCATCCTTTTTCGGCACTAAAATGATAGGAACAGCACAAGGACTAAGGGATTCGCGTATATAACCTTTGTCGAGCAGTTCTTGTACTTGACGCATAATCTCCTTCGTCTCCTCTGGATTGGTACGGTATGGTGCATGGTTGGGTAGCGAAGCACCGAGAATTAAGTCAATTTGATGCTCAATCCCTCGAATAGGTGGTAATCCCGGTGGCACGTCTTGTGGAAAGACGTCAGCGAACTCCTGCAAAATGTTAGTGACAGCAGGGGGCAAAGAGGAAGGCACGTCCTCGAATGAAAATAATGCCTCTTTGCACACAAAAGCATAGCAAACTGATTTGCTAAAATCTAGCTCATCAATATCAGATTTGGTGGCAAGTAAACATGCACTTTTCAATTTAATTTCAGAAACAACAGTAGATGGTTTATTATTAGGCTTCATTTGGTGCTCAAATTCTTTTGCCACAATCTGATTTTCAGTCTTATTTGTCTCCTGTTTTGCTTTATTAGCTCTATTAATATCATCCTTTAAAATGGAATCAGGAGTCATAGGAAGCAAAGTAATATTTTTATCGTTATGAACAAGAGTATACTGATTGTTTCTACCATGGTGTATAGAATTTTTATCAAATTGCCATGGTCTACCAAGTAATAAGGAACATGCTTGCATAGGTACCACATCACAATCAACATAATCAGCATATGTAGAGATACTAAAATGCACACGAACAGTACGTGTTACCTTAACCTTGCCGCTGTTGTTGAACCATTGGATGTAGTAAGGATGTGGATGTGGTCTTGTGGTGAGAGATAGCTTCTCCACCATCTCGATGCTAGCCAAGTTGTTGCAACTCCCTCCATCTATGATCACGCGAACAGAACGTTCCTTCACAACTCCCTTTGTATGGAACAAATTATGCCTCTGATTTTGCTCAGCTTGTGTAACCTGCACACTCAAAACACGTTGAGCAACTAAACATTCATACCTGTCAGCATCTTCAGGAGCCATGTATTGCGTCTCATGATCAGAATCGTCTCCACCGTGTTCGTCACGTGTAATAAGAGCCAAAGTCTCCTCATCATAGTCACTAGCGGACTCATACCCACCATCCTCAGTAACAATCATCACACGCTTAGATGGGCATTCTCTCGCATAATGACCTCCACCCTTGCAACGTCGACAAATAATATCATGTGTTTGCCCTGTTGATGCCATGGATGAAGAAGAGCTCTTTGCAGGCCCAGAAGGTGTGCTCTTGGCAGATAGTGGTGATTGTGCCTGCTTTATTGTATCACGGTTGGAGGTGGCAGCCGACGGAGGCGCCGGTGTAAGCAGAACGTGTGGAAGTAGATGATGCACGTGGTGTCCATGAAGAAGGTCGACCTGCAGAAAAGTTAGTCCGCGCCAATGCCTGTCGATCCTGCACTTCACGTTCAGCTTTACAAGCAAGATGGAATAAACGAGTGATATTAGTATACTCCTTATACTCTAGAATCGTCTGAATCTCTCTATTTAATCCACCCATAAAACGTGCAAGCATAGCTTCATTCTCCTCAACAATACCACATCTAATCATGCCAGTTTGTAATTCCTGATAATATTCTTCTACAGAATTTTTTCCCTGTCTTAAGCGCTGCAATTTTTGAAGTAATTCACGTTGATAATATGGTGGAACCCAACGAGTACGCATAGCAGTTTTCAAAGCAGCCCAAGTAGCAGGAATGGGATATAATCTACAATGCTCAGACCACCAAACACATGCAAAACTAGTGAATGCACAAACAGCAGCAGGAACACGTCTCTCCTCGGGATATTGTAAACATGTAAATCGTTGTTCAGTTTCTAACTCCCAAGTAAGATATATATCAGGAACATATCTACCCTCAAATGGTGGAATATTCAATTTTAGTTTAGGGAGATGGTCATGATCTCGTACCTGAGGGTGAGCCCTACCATTGCCATTATTTGCATGTGGACGACCTGATGGTTGCTGTGCTGGTGGTGGCACGTAGTTCTGATTTTGATCAACCTCATCCTCGTAATCGCCAGCACATAATCATCCTCCTCCACATCAGCAGTAGGAACCACAGAAGTATCAACAGCAGCACCAGCAGTTTGGCCCAACTGAAGAGGGACACGGCTTGCTCGGCGGAGGGCTGTTTCCCGACGTGGAGGTAGTCGATGTTGTTGCTGTTGTTGCAGAGGTGCGGCAGGAGCAGCCGGTGGTGGTGGTGGAAAATGCGAAAGCAATTCAGCAAACTTGTTATCGAGCTTTGTTTCAAACATCTTCTCCATGCCATCTATCTTCTCCATGGCCTCTTCAAATCTGTTTATCACATCTTGCACCTGTCCACTCATCATTTGCTGAAACGTACCATGAAGCTCCCTGTTCGTCAAGTTCTCCCAGTCAGTCTCGTCCGGCTTGTGATCCTGCCATGGTTAGCAACAATAGAAAACACACAAGAATATGATCCTACAGAATACTAACAAGAGGTGGTGGTGGCGGGTGTCACAAATCTGTCAAGCAAATCTCAAATTCTTACCAGTTCTTACCCAGCAGCAGGCGGTGATCGGCAACCGTTGTAGTCAAAACTCTCAAAAGCTTGGATAGAGCGATTGCCAGGGAGAGTCAAACGCACGACGTAGAGGTATGTGGAGCTGGGAAGGCTTATAGTATGGTAGCAAAAAGGGTCAGCAATAATCAATTCAGAGATGCAAAGTTGAATAAACGCTCAACGACGGTACTGTGCTGGTCCTAGGCTAGACCGTGCTAGAGACGCGAGCCTAGAACACTAACAAAATCACGGCGCTGCACGTAAGTAAGGGAAAAGCACACTCTGGAACTTTTTTTTTCGCTTCTTTTTTTTTGCGCTCCTCTTTTTTTTTGCGCTCCTCTTTTTTTTTCGCTCCTCTTTTTTTTTGCGAAAAATTACTATAATGGCGAGTGTCTCAAAACTCTTCCCTCGTCAAACTGATAGGATGGGCACGAAAAAAAAATTCCACTTTTTTTTCGGAAATCAGGGCAGCGACGACGAAAAAGTGCAACAAAAAATCACTATGATGGCACGTGGCTCAAAAGACTTAGAAAAGCCTAAAAATAGGATAGGGAAAAAATATTTTTGCCCGTGGAAATTTTGGCCTAAAAACTGCCCGGGGGTCTCCAGACTCTTTTTTTTTTCGAGACCTACGCAGGCAAGGAAACACGAATCGGAATTGAGATTGATCTGAAGAACAAACCTAATATGAGAAGAACTCGGATTGGTGGTGGATATATGGTTGTGGTATATGGCAGCGGTGGTGGTATATGGTAGCGGTGGTGGTATATGGATAGAGATTGATGGTGGTATATGGATACGGATTGGTAGTGGTATATGGATAAGGATTCAGAGCGGTGGCGGATAAGCAAAAGTGGTAGATGGGCGATGATGATGGTGCGGCGGCGGCGTGACAACTTATGACCAGAACTCGAAACTCTAAAAGACTAAACTCTAAAAGCCTAAAAATAGGATAGGGAAAAAATATTTTTGCCCGTGAAAATTTTGGCCTAAAAACTGCCCGGGGGTCTCCAGACTCTTTTTTTTTTCCGAGACCTACGCAGGCAAGGAAACACGAATCGGAATTGAGATTGATCTCAAGAACAAACCTAATATGAGAAGAACTCGGATTGGTGGTGGATATATGGTTACAGATTGGTGGTGGTATATGGATACAGATTGGTGGTGGTATATGGATACGGATTGGTGGTGGTATATGGATACGGATTCAGAACGGTGGCGGATAAGCAATGGTGGTAGATGGGCGATGATGATGGTGCGGCGGCGGCGTGACAACTTATGACCAGAACTCGAAACTCTAAAAGACTAGACTCTAAGACCAGCAACTTGACACGACGATGCAACCGCAAATTCAACAAAGCAAAAAACCCTAAAAAGATTATGCAAAGGCTCAGATTGGTTCGGATATGATGAACTAACCCTAATTTTTTTTGTGGCTTTTTCTTGGACTGTAGGTATGAAGAACAGACTCGATCTAATCTACGAAAAACTGTAAAAATCTCACCGAGCAACCTGGAAATCTGATACCACTTGATAGAGGCAAAGGTGTCCCGATGTTTCGATGAGATGGTGGCTATCGTTTTCTGTGGGAGTCGACCTTGACGATCCGACTACGAACGTGCGAGACGTCGCGCCTTAGGAATCGCTAAACCAACTTCCGAGGGGTTATTGACCACGCCGGAGCACTGATAGAGGCAAAGGTGTCCCGATGTTTCGATGAGATGGTGGCTATCGTTTTCTGTGGGAGTCGACCTTGACGATCCGACTACGAACGTGCGAGACGTCGCGCCTTAGGAATCGCTAAACCAACTTCCGAGGGGTTATTGACCACGCCGGAGCACGATCAACCTGACCACGAGGGCCTGTTTCCTGCGAGCAAACGAAGAACAAGCAAGAAACTGAGATTGCAATCTGGATATTGCGAATATAAGATGAAAGCTTTATTGATCAAGGTGGGGTTTTGTGACGTCTTGGTCTGGTCGTTGGACACAAACGAAGTACGCGAAGTTGCAGCTATGGCGAACTTTTAATCTAAACAAAACCCAAAGTCTAAACGACGCCCTAAGGGCTGTATATATGGAGGAAGAGAGGGGAATTTCGTGGCCCTTGAGGGTGGGGTCCGAAACCAACCCTAACTCTTGTTTCCCCACACATACGGACTCTAAAAATAGCCTATACTTAAGTATTTCGAAATTACATGGGCCTGGCCCATTAATAAGGTGACGCAGTACCTAGAATAGCCTATGGACGAATATTATGAAGTGGCATCTTGTATATTTCGTCCATGGCTTCATGCACTCCTTATGGCGGCTTCAAAGTCCTGAAATCATCACTTGTAACTCCGTTCTTGATCCCCTTGCGCATGCCATCAACTTCATGCGTGTTCTTGCTCCAATGTTCATCCTTCTCCAAGCTAGGCCCTTCATTTGAAAGCAAAACAAATGTATCCAATTTAGGCAGCATCATAATCTCATGAACATTAGAATCATTATCAAGAAACGAAAGTACCTGGTAATTTAATTGGCGTGCGCGAGCTCTAGTAATTGGTCCAGTATATGTAACAGTAGGGGCTGTGGGTGTAACAATGGTATTGATGTCCTCATCAGTTCTGTTTGGCTTCATAATATCTTCATACCTGATCCTAACTACCTAGCTGCTATAGGTCATTGTGCTTTCACTTCATTGAATACTTGACTATGGTTTTCCTAGTGTAGTCTACCTTCCGCTGCATGGTAATAGGTCTATTTCTATCGTTTGTCTTTGAAACTTCCATGTTTTGAAGACTTTCATAAAAATCGCCTATTCACCCCCCCCTCTAGTCGATATAACGCACTTTCAGTTAGTAAGGCAGCTCTCGTGCCCAGAATGCTAGTACTACCATGGCGAACCCCAACTCCACCAGTTAGTACACCTATTCCTATGGAGGAAGCACAACCAGCCATTCGTAGTTTAGCATCTATCGCATTTGATGTTGTTAAATCCTATGTGTGTATCTTCCCATCATGGAAATATTATACTGAAGATGAAGGAAAATGCCAGTTGCAGGTGTTTGTCTAGGAGTTATGTGTAAGTAATGTTATTCATGGCAATTAATTTGCCTTGTCCCATACATTCTACCTCCATGATGATGATAATACAGCAAATTTTCCCATTTTTCTCTATAGAGAAGGACCGATTTGGAAACTGAGGATGAGCTGTGCTAATACCTCTGCTATCTTCAAGAATGCTTGGTGGCAGTATCGGAATTACCTGAAGAAAATGTACTTCACTGGCAGAGAAACTCATCAAATTCCCTTACATTCTCCTGAGACGCATTGACTGGACGATGACTGGGAATCAAGGTTGTTAGAATCGCGATTCTGTTGTATGATTCTACGACTTTACGATCCAAACTAACCCCTCTGATTCTACGATTTTGGTTCATAGAATCTACGTTTTTACGATCCTGATAGTGAAGATTCTACTATTTGTGATCCTGCCATTGGAGCTCCAATTCGATTCAGAATCACAATTCTGACAACCTTGCTGGGAATGCCTTGTTCTGTACTAGTCCCGAACCAAGAATGTGGTAAGGTCTATGAGCTCATTTTTCATTTTTAAGTACTATATGTCTGCGTCTTATTGTACTCTGTTCATGTAGAACAAGTACTTAAACCTGAAGAACAACTGTTCTCATTTAAGATTCCATTGCTATCGTGCGTACTGATTTACTCTTGTATCACTGTATTTACTCACACAAACTTATTTTTAAATTGAAGGATCCAATCGGAACTCCAATGGCACAACAGTGCTTCTTTAACAGGTTTGATCTTATAAATACCTCTATCGATTTCAATTTCAATTGTGTATACAGTTGACTTCTCATATCATGCACATTACTAGCATCACAACAAAGACAATAGTGTTGTTGTACATGTAGACCTGTGGTACCCATCTAAAATCTTGTTGTGTCGTGTAGTTTCCCATGCTTTGTATTCTTTCAGTGCTGCTTTGTCTTGAACTGATATGATTTGAACCGTGTCTCTATTTTGATTTGCAAGACAATGCAGTGACCATAGGACATAAATATATGTTTGTTTGATGCTTTTATTATGTACTACCTGGCAATAGAAGACTTGGTAGTTTAATCCTGTCCACCTTACTAATGAACTAGTTCACGGAAATGAGTTTCATATACTAGTACATGCTAAACTTGTTATGCGTCTTCTTGTTTCTTATTTTAGAATGCTGATAGAATATGGGGAAGAGTGCCTTATTAAGGAATGGTAGAGGAAGTAATGCAGATAAGGTTCAGGATAGTGAGATGATAACACACAAGTATAGGGGATCGCAATAGTTTTCGAGGGTAGAGTATTCAACCCAAATTTATAGATTTGACACAAGGGGAGCCAAAGAATACTTGAAGGTATTAGCAGCTGAGTTGTCAATTCAACCACACCTGGAGATTAATTATCTGCAGCAACATGATCAGTAGCAAAGTAATATGATAGTTTTGATAGTAGTGACAGCAGCAATAGTAATGGTAACAGTGATAGCAGTATTTTTGTAGCAAGTGTAACAGTGATGATAGCAGTAGTATCTTAGCAGAAACAATAAAAGATAAATTCGTAGGCATTGGATCGGTGACTTGTTGGATGATATTCATCATGTGACAGTTATAACCTAGGGCTATTCGGCACTAGCTCTAGTTCATCGATATAATGTAGGCATGTATTCTGTAAATAGTCATACGTGCTTTATTAAAAGAACTTGCATGACATCTTTTGTCCTACCCTCCCGTGGCAGCGGGGTCCATATTGGAAACTAAGGCCTCCTTTTAATAGAGAACCGGAACAAAGCATTAACAGATAGTGAATACATGAACTCCTCAAACTATGGTAATCACCGGAAGAAGTCCCGGTTATTGTCACTCCAGGGTTACCGGATCATAACTGTAAGTGCATCTAGTGCCCCATAGTGATTTTGCTGTATTGAAGTCTAATAGGTTAAGGGACTAATGCGTTTGTGAGTTTACACAGGTCTATAAGTCTATGAGGAGTTTGATATTTACAGAGAAAGCCGACCCCTAAAAATGGATGACTTTAACCGAAGACTTTGGATCTGAAGACTTTTCGAAGACTTTGAAAGTGAAGAAATTGGTGTGACCGTGAAGACTTGATGTTCATGCGAGGAACATGAAGCGTGAAGACTTTTGTTTTCGTAGTTTCATTTTCTCTTTCTTGAGTCATAGGAAACACCGTACTGTTAAAGGGGGTCGAGGTAAAACTAAGGAAAATTTTCCAGGTGATGCTCAACTCAAAATCCTACACCTACCAATCCCTACGAGTGAAGCCATTGGAAATCTCATACAGTTTAGTCAATTTCTTCATTGACAGAGACAAAGTTCTTCTGGTCTCTGAGGAATTTGTTCTGACTAAGGAGTTAGGAATTCACCAGTGGGGATTGCCTACAAGTGAGGAACATGATAGCCCTGAGGAATTTGAACCTCAAATTTCCGACCGTTGTTGTGCTATGCGCCGGCTGTCCCAAAATATCTTATCCACCTAACGGTCATATCATTGAAGGGCATTTATGTCTTATCATGTCGGGCTGCTCCCTAGGCTATAAATAGCCGCCCCGTACAACCACTAGTTGCTTGGCTGCTCCGCAAGAAACTGACACTTGTCATTGAGAGCATCCCATCCTCCGAGGACTTTGAGCGAAAATCATCAAGTGAGGAAATAACCTAAAACCCCAAACCAAACACCTACAAACCCAAAGTGATTGAGCATCACTGAAGAGATTGTTCCTGTGTGGAACCGACGCTTGTTACCTTTGAGGACTGTGCATCCTTCAGACGGTTAGGCGTCATGGTCTAGAGCATCCAAGAGGAAATTGTGGATCACCGGGTGACCAAGTTTGTGAAGGTTTGGAAGTCACCTGAAGACTTACCACGAGTTATTGGACGAGGTCTATCTGACCTTAGTTCAAGGAGTATACAGTGAGGACTATGTGTCGGGGACTGTGTGTCCTCAGGTTTAAATACCTAGCCGCTCTAACCAGACGTACAACTGTCACAGCAGTTGGAACTGGTCTACCAAATCATTGTCTTCACCGAGCTTACTGGTTCTATTTCCTCAACCCTTTCATTTCTTCATTACTGTGTTGTGTACCTGTTCATATCTGTTTGAAGACTTTGACTGAAGACATTCTCAATTTCCTCAGTTCAATTTCTTCAGTTTGTTTGTCTTCATTCTGTTTTATCATGTGCTTACGCTTTCTGTACTCTGTGTTTGTTTCCTATTCATCATGATGTCCATGCTTATGTTATGTCATGTCTGTATATGAGTACTTTTTCCGCGGCAAGTAGTTCTTCGCTTAAGAATTTCCTCACTCTGAAATTCCTCACAGAAGAATTCTTAAAAATCGCCTATTCACCCCCTCTAGTCGACTTAACGCACTTTCAATTGGTATCAGAGCAAGGTACTCCCTTGTTCTGTGTGATTTTGGTTTAACCGCCTAGAGTTTTAGTTATGACGACTGCGGGAATGAAGACAGTGACATGCCCCATCTTTGACGGTCATGATTATCCCAGGTGGAAGGCCATGATGAAGAAGTGCCTCATGGCGATGAACAGCGAACTTTGGATCGTCACTGAGATTGGTCTTACTGACCTATGCAAGATGGCAGAGGCTGACGATATTCACAAGTACACTCTACTTAACCTCACGGCGAAAGACATCATCTGCTCTGGCTTGTCGCAAAACCAGTTGAGGAACGTTATGCATCTCTGCCATGCGAAGCTCATCTGGGACCGTCTATCTGAGGTCTATGAAGGTCATCGAACTCATCATGATCCCTGGTTTGGGGAATTCATGGAATCGCGAAAGGCTATGACCTTCAATCCGAAATCATCATCCTCTTCACCATGCCTTATGGCAAAAGGAGCCAAGGTAACTGAATGCTATCTATCTGAGTCCAGTGATGATGAATTTGGACCCAGCTATACCAAACTTGCTTCCCTTGCCACTAAACAACAAAGAGTTTTGGAAAAAATACAAAACATGCTGGATGAGAGCGATGATATGTTGGGTGAAGAAATGAATCAGTCGAAAGCTTTGGCTGAAAGTCTTCAGAGACTTCGGACTAAGTTTGATAACCTTCAGAGTCATCATAACACTCTCTTATCTGATCATGAGAAGCTTTCTTATGAATTTCTTCAAAGAAAGCAAGATCTTGAGAAGTTAAGAGTGAGTTATGGAGATCTTCAGAAGGAGCATGATTCATTACTTGCTCAAAAAATCAGTGCTACTCAGGAAGAATTTATTCCTCCATGTTTGAAGTGCATTGAACGTGAATCTGCTAATTCTTCTCCTGAAAGTTCAAATGCTTCTATTTCTGTAAATTCTTCACCTGTCTCTGCTATCACTAATTCCTCAGCTGAGGATGCTGCTAGTATCACTGACCATGCAGGGCTGAAGGAATTGTATGTGGCAGGCATGTACAAAAGCCTCAAAGGGCATCAGGCTCTTTGTGATGTGCTTAAGAAGCAGATCCTCAACAGGAACCCTAGGAAAGAGGGTATTGCCTTTGGGAGGAAACTTAATGCTGATGGGACCTACTGGAAACCTAAGCAGTATCCCAAAACCTCATGGGTTGCTGCAAAGGGACCTTCAGTGGATCCATCTACTTTATCTGGAATTACATATGAATCTTCATATTCTTCTGATGAGTCATTTGACTCCAATTATAAACTGTTCAAAAATCAGAATGGTGAAGTATTTGCTAGATATGTTGGCACTAACTGCAGGAATGCTCCTCCTATGAAGAAAATCTGGGTTCCCAAAAGGTGCCTTGAAAGTCTTCAGGTGAATGTCATCATGACACCACCTGTGAAGAATAGGAATCCCAGATCAAATTCTTCATATGGACCAAAGTCTTCATATGGATCCAAGTCCTCATATGGACCACATTCCTCACATGGATCAAAGTCCTCATATGAACATCATCGTGCTAACACCTCTGTTTCACATGGAAAGGCTAAGGGTTTTGGATATGTGCATTATACTTCAACTCATTATGTTCATAAATCCTCAAAGAATTTCTCTGCTTACTCATATACTTACCCTGACGCCTCTTATGTGAAAGGAAGTGGATTGGCATCTATGCCACCTTTCTCTTATGGAGCTCGCAGAATGATGAACTATTTGCCACCCCTTCAGATGTGGGTGGTGAAGAAAAAGAATTAACTTCTTATGCAGGGTCAGGTATCCAGACGAACCTAAAGCGTCTAAAGAACTTGTTGGAGACCTGAATATGCTTGAAAGGACACAAGCTAATCATGAAGAAATGAATTTTCATTTGTCACGTCCTCACACTACTTTACCTGCTCTATCGCTTGATGAAACTGATCTGATGAATTTGATGTCTTATTTTTCACTGATGAAGTATATGAGTTCGTAAGCTGCACTAATTCATCTGCAGGATGATCAACCCAAAGCCACTGAGTGGGTCCTCGATAGTGGATGTACGAATCACATGACCGGTGACAGGAGCTTATTGATGGATACTGATTTATCTCCATCGCATCTGAAGCATATCACCTACACTGAGAAAGGCAAAAGCAAGGACCACAACCTGCTGCATGTCTACTTGCAAAAGCTTCAGAAGGCTGGATATGGCATCGACGACTTGGTCATGCTGACATGAGGAACTTGCACACGCTCGCGAAGAAGAAGCTTGTCATTGGCATCGAGGGTGTGAAATTCCACAAGGACCATTAGTGTGGAGCTTGTGAAGCCGGAAAGATGACCAAGGCCAAGCATCCCTCAAAGACCATCATGACTACCACTCGTCCATTTGAATTGCTTCACATGGATCTCTTTGGCCCTACTCATTATGCCACATTCACAAATGCTACATCTCTATATGGCTTTGTCATTTGTCATAGCCCTAGAGTACCTGAGTGAAATAGTTGCATCTGCACTCATGCATCATCTCTAAATTCTGAAAGTTGAATTGAGGTTAGTTGAAACCCTCATAAATCACTTCGAAAATAATCAACATTAAAATCTTTTCAAAGAAGTCCAAGAAAATGTTCCTCTTAGTCTCTGAAAATATTGGCAAGAGGTAAAACTTAAAACAATATTTTTGGAATCTCACAGATATTTATTTTGGGCCTTTGAATTAAATCAATAACTATTTGCATTGGATATATATTTATTAATTAATTAATATATGTCCAATAATTCTGATCTTTGGTGAAGGGCTTTGGAATAACCCAACTAGTCCCTACAAGAATTATCAGAAGCAACAAAAATGATTTAGTGTCTAAAACTAAATCAAAACAAATTACAGAAAAATAGAAAACATAATTTAATTAAAAGAGAGAGAGAGAGAGAAGGACTAACCTGGCACTTACCTCGGCCCACCTACCTGTGCGGCCTGCTGTTGAAGCCGGCCCAGCCCAGCCACCCCCCTGCCAGTTGTCTTCCTCCTCTCGCCAGAAGGCAGAGAAGAAGCTAGCCACGGCGCCGCGGCGTGCCACGCCGGCAGCTGCCTGCCTGGCTGCCCCCTCGTCACCCTGGACTCCCTCTGCGACGCCATGCTACCCCCCTGGACCCCCTCGACCGCTCCCCTCTCTCCCTGCCTCGCTCTCTCTCCCAAAGCCGAGCGGAGCCATCGCTGCCGCTCGTCGTTGCCGTGTCCACCGCCTCCCCCTCGCTTCCCCGACCAGTCCAAGCGCTCCGCCACATCGTCCCCGACCTCTCCACCAAGTCAAGCAAGCCGGGACGCACCGCAGCACCGCCATCGCCGTCTTCTTCAACCTCGGTCCGCCGAGATTGCCGGCGACCGTGCGCCCGCTCTGTTGCTTCCCCGAGCTCCCCAAGACCACCGCTGCACTCCCCGTGAGCTTCTCCTTAGATCCCCACTTCCCCCTTGCTCGTTTGCGCCGTGTAGTCGCCGCCCTCTTCGATCCCGAGAGCATCTCGCCGGCGGCCATGGCGTAGCCGTGGCCACAACCGCGCAAGCTCGCAACCGAGCACTTCACCGCACTCGCTCTGTCCCCAGGAGCCTGCAGCACCCCTTCGCACCTCCTGCTGTGCCTCCTAGCGACGACCCCGAGCTCGCCCGAGCTCCGGCAGCCGCCAACGTCGTCGCTGGCGTCTTTTCTGACCACCCCGAGCCCAAACACCACCACCACTCGACGCGGCAGCCCCCCAGCTTCACGTAGATGCTCCCCGCGCGCCAAATAGGGCCCTGCAGCAAAATTCCAACTCCCTCCGCCGCGGATTTGGTCGCCGGCGGCTAAACGTCGGTAGCTGACGTGGCCGTCATTACCGGTTAAACATCCCACTAACAAACCCCTCTAGAGCCACTGCCATGTGGGCCCTAGTGCCCAATTAGTTAGTTAACTACTCTGTTAGATTAGCACCGATCTCAGGAGGGCCCCACCTGTCATTTTGACTTTGCCACGTCACACGTTGACCGACCCCACACGTCAGTGTTGACCCGGCTGATGTGGCAGTTGACTAGGCCCACCTGTCATCCACCAAACCAGCCTGTGTCACTGACGTGTGGATCCCACACGTCAGGTTTGACCTGGACCCGCCTGTTGACCTGCTGAGGTCAGCATGACCTAATGCTGACGCAATAACTCATTTCCTGGATTTATTATAATTCAGAAAATTCCAGAAATTAGTATAAACTTCTAAAATTCATAGAAATTCAACCGTAACTCCAAATGAAATAAATTACATATGAAAAATGATCAGAAAAATCCAAGGAATCTGAATATGGCATTTCCATGCATGTTTGAACAACTTAACCTCACTGTCTAGTCCAAAACATGATAATGCACTATTTGAATTCATAGTTTGAATTTGAATTTGAACCTAGTGTTCAAATCAACTTCATTTAATTGTGTTGCTAGTTGCATTAGCTCAATCAACAACATATTGCCATGTCATTATCATGCATCATGTTGTGCATTGCATTGATTGTGTTCCTTCTCTATTGCCGGTGGTTGTCCCCTCTCGATAGACGTTGTACCGACGCGGTGATCGTTGACACTGATGAAGACCCAATGATATCTTCAGAAGTGTCAGGCAAGCAAAACCCCCTTGTTCATTCCGATACAACCCCACTCTCTCGCTCCTGCTCTCTTTTACTGCATTAGGACAACAACGATTCATCTGTTACTTGTTGCGGTAGTTGAACCCCTTATCCTCTGCATGACCTGTCATTGCCACAGTAAATAGATGAAACCCACTAGCGTGAGTAGGAGTTGTTTGAGCCCTGATGTGCCTACTCATTCATGCTTGTTTGTCATGCCTGCTATTGCATAGAGTTGTGTCAGGTCTGATTCATCGGGAATGAATCGGAGGTGTGTGAACATGTCCTACTGTGTGTGAGCTAAGTGTGTGAACATGTTTTGGTAAAGGTAGCGGTGAGAGGCCATGTAGGAGTACATGGTGGGTTGTCTCATTGAAACCGTCCTCAGGAACTGAGTTCTGTGTCTGTGATCCATGAACAGCTACTACCACTCATTGGGATCCTTAATTGACCCTCTCGGCTTCTTAATCACCCTAGTACTCTGTCCAGGAGTTGCAACTAGTTTCTGGTGTTTGTAGGTTATGTGTTGGCGGCCGTGCGTAGCGCTGACCCTAGGGGTGGGCTATGTTGCGGTAGATACACCGTGGCACGGTGTACCGGGCGCCCGTTTGGTGACTCGGGAACCCTGTTCACATCGTTCGGGGCCGTATGTGGAAACCTCGGCCGGACTCCCTGCGGATGGAACCTGGATAGGCTATAAACCTGGACTAGAGACTTAAGTGTTTAGGTAGGCCATGGCCGACACCCTCGCCAGGCTTCCGCTTGAAGGTTGCCGTGATACATGACGTGTATATGGTGGTAAGTGGTGGGAGCGTGTGTGAAGAAGTACACCCCTGCAGGGTTATCATTATCTATTCGAATAGCCGGATTCCTCGGATATGGAAATTTGGACCCCTTGCATAGTTCATAGACAGGTGAAAGTGGATACTCTAAAACTCGCAAGATAAGTGTGAGTGCTATGGATGGCCTTCTCGTAGGGAGACGAGAGCAGATCCATAGTGGTGTATTGAATGGTGAATATGTGGACTCGTGTGCGCCACCTCAAAAGAGTTGCTTGCAGTCGTAGTTCAGGTTAGCCACTGAGTCAAAGCTGGCTTGCTGCAGTTAAACTCCACCACCCCCCCTTGTTGATACCGATGCATATGTAGCTAGTTCTGATGTAAGTCTTGCTGACTACCTTTGTACTCACGTTTGCTTAATTTATGTTTTGCAGAGAGACTTCAGTTTCGCTAGTAGTTCCGTGTGGACTTCGACATTTAGCTTGATACCTCAGCTACGATCTTGTGCCCTCGGCAGGATCTGGTAGATAGTCAGGCTTCTTAGCCTTTTTCATTTGTAGATGTCTGTACTCAGACATGTTAAACTTCCGCATGTGCTTTGAATTGTATGCTATGATTGTTGGGTCATGAGACCCATGTTTGTAATTTCTCGCTCCTCGGAGCCTAGTGAATAAATACTTGAGTCGTAGAGTTATGTTGTGATGCCATGTTGTATTTACACATATCGAGCATATTGTGTGTATGATTGAAATGCTTGGTATGTGTGGGATCCGACAATCTAGTTGTTTATCCTTGGCAGCCTCTCTTATGGGGAAATGTAGTCTAGTGCTTCCATGAGCCATAGTAGTCCGCTACATCCCGGTTCACCGGAGTCCTGTTAGCCCAGCACTACTGCTCAGGACACTTGACTGGCCGGCATGTGTTTCACTTCGTCCCTGTGTCTGTCCCTTCGGGGAAATGTCACGCGGTGACATCCGGAGTCCTGCCTAGCCTGCTACAGCCCGGGTTCCCGGAGTCCTGTTAGCCCAGTGCTACAGCCCGGATTCACACGCTGCTGACCGACATGCTCGATGTGATTCATGTATGCCTGTTCCCATAGGTTAGTGCCGCTTTGGGTTAATGACTAGCCATGTCGGCCCGGGTTCTCTGTCATATGGAAGCTAGCGACACTATCATATACATGAGCCAAAAGGCGCAAACGGTCCCGGGCCATGGTAAGGCGACACCCGTGGAATACCGTGCATGAGGCCACAAAGTGATATGAGGTGTTACCGGCTAGATCGATGTGACTTGGAATCGGGGTCCTGACAGCTTTGGTATCAGAGCCTGACTGCCTGTAGGATTACCAAGCCATTCTGGTCGAAGTTGAGTCTAGAAATGCTTTAGTTATATAAGGGAATTGATTGTGGAAGGGAACGTAAGGCTCTTTTTACTTCTTATACCTCATGGCCTTCTGATCTGAGTCAACCTCTTCTCTTCTACGGGGATTAAGAACTAGGCCTTCTCATCTATCTATCAGGATGACGAGTTACTATGATAGAGACATATAGGATTGATGGATTAAGCCTCAGTTCAGTTCCTACTACTTCTGTATGTTGACCCTTGATCCCGGGACTTCGATATTGTGATGTTGAGTGGTTATGCCACCGTTTTGCAGGATGTCTCAAATCTTTTCGAGCATTTACAACCGTTATGTTGTCTGAGTCGTCCCAGGTTTCCAAACAATCTGATGCATTTGCAGAATCCTTTTCCCTCTGGTTTTCGATGTTCCTCTAGGACAGGTTAATCACACTAATTGTGAGTTGAGGTATTCTATTGCATCGACATATATGTTGGAGTTATTATTATGACCCTAGGTGTCTTAAAGAATCACCCAGTAATCTAGCAATGCTTTATATTCCTAGTGTGATGATTCTAGCCATTCTTCTTGAAAGCATCCCGTGATGTTATTAGTTAGTAGGTATTCTACTCCGGGGTTCATGAACACGAGATTCGCCCTACTTACTTCATGTTGATAGTGTTTGCTAGTCCCTTTAGGATATTAGTAACTTTTGCGATAGTCCTCGAGGTCCGTGGTATATCGTTCTTCCAATACCATGAACCACTATGGCAGAAGTTCTTTGAATCAAAAGATCACAACCAGGGTGCTCTTGAGGAGTACTCCATTCATATTGTGACTCTGCCAGTTCTACCTTTCTGCATGGGTTATCTGGAAGAAACCTGTTGAACTTGGTTCGACATATTAATCTATGCATCCACAACTCAAAAAGATATATGTTCCCTTGAGTTGTTCCTCTTCATTTATATTCCGACCTTCATCTATCAATTGATAGTAAGGAGTAGTTGGCAATCGTGTTTATCGATGCCTATTACTCTAGTGGTCTGTCAAGTCATTCTATTCCGGAATGACTAGGAGAAACAAACTCCAGTACCTCATCCATTTCTAGGATTGGGTCAAAGCAGTTGTATTCCGCGGATCAAATGCAATCAAGCTTTTGGTCTGTTCTACCTTGGAGTGTTACTATCTTTATGTCAAGAGTGTCATGAGAATTGCACCACCTCTTATGAATTCTCGACGCAGTAATAACTCTTGCCATCATTGTTCATTCCTCGGTTTCCGTGTTATTGTAACCGGATCACCAACAAGTTCACCCTGATGCGTGAAATCAATACTCCTAGCAATTGTGTTGCTTGGTAGTTAATGGACAATAATCTTATCCTTAGCGTGTTGAGTATCGAATCATCACCCCAAGGTTTATCGTGCTACCTAGTCCTTATTTCTGGTGCACTCCTCGATCAATGAGTTAGGATTATTCAATCCCTCACTCTTTTGATCATATCATCTTGCCCTGAAAAGCAAGATTGTTCTCGAACTTAATAACATATCGGTGTTTCGTGATTTTCCGAAAATCTTCTCGGATGTATTACCAGGTTGTTACCTGACCGCTATGTTGAGCTCGTGATCACGTTGGTTTCTTATAAACCACTCCTTCTCCAAGAATCCATGTTGGATACCCCTGAGCTACTTGGTTAAGCTAAACAACAACTTGGAGAGTTGGAAGATAGAAGCTTGCCTGTCTTAGTTCATGTTAAGGGATATCCTTTCGTGTGTGTGTGTTGAAGAAAGATATCTTCATCGATTGGTCCCTGTGATCAATTGCCAGACCTATTGTCTTATCCAATTCTTGGTTTGAGTATGGGTTATCATCAAATCAAATCAGAACCAACGATGTTAGTAATGTTGTCTTACTCGTGGTTGTTTCCTCGAGCATACACCATTATATCCTTGGGTCTGACCAGTGCTGTCATCTTGTTCACATAATTATGGAATTCCACTTATATGGAAACCTGGATAAATTGTTGTTGAGCCCATCGACAACATCCTTATCTTCTCCATGATTTTGTTGGACATTAAGCTAGTGTTGGAAACTTTGTAAACAATGCCTTCGAGACCCGTCCCTGAGGTATATGTTTGGATGAGAGAAGTGACTTCCTCTAATTCACATGTATCTGATGTAAGTTGCCGCCATGAATTTGAGGAAGGTTTTTTTATGTTTCCCCTGGAATCATCCCAAATCAGTCATGCATACGTGCGAAGTATTCTATGGTTTGGTAGATTAATTACCTCCACTCCATATGTACTCCCTAGCACACCAAGCCACTGATTGATTTGTTCAAGGAAAAGGGGTTGTTGTGCGAATACTAGTTCATGCACAAGGACCTCGATATCCTCAATGATGGTTCCCCACCTGAACTCGGTAGTATTTTGTTATAAGACTACCATGTGGTCATACTTGTCTGGGACAACGTGTTCACATGTTGTAGCAGAACCAGCTCATGTTTTGGAGCTTGCTATTGTAGTTCATCTCCCGAGAATCTCGCAACGCCATCTCGTTGGTTTGTGTTGCAAACTTTCTTTCCGGACATGTTGTCTAAAATATCCCGTTACCAACCAGATCTGAATCTCAGGCAGATATGATGGTTGGAGCTATTCCAAGATTTATGATGTAGGCCCGACAAGGTTGTTGTTCTGGCCGACACACCTAGCCGGAAGATCTATCGTTGTAGAATCTTGATCGAGCTATTTGCCCATCTTCTCCATGAGGATTTAGTGCAACTTATTCTAGAAGTTGTTCCTCAGGGGTCGTTGTGCTCTCGGTTCCCTCGATTATGCTAGAACCATTCAAACAGTGGAATCACTCTCTACTGTTGAGTGTATCCCCAGTTACTAGAATCATTCCCACATTTGCATTTTGTTCCCAGCTTGCACCGCCATTGTGCCATTCTATCTTGGACTACCTTCCCGGTAATTCCTGGTCAGGATCATCTTCAACAGTGGTACTACCATAGGTTCCATCCATTTCCGATGATAAGCAAAAATCATCCATTGCGCTGCCTTCAACAAGGTAGTTCACATCATCCATTCTAGTCCGGGTATGCCATCCCTTCGTACTCCTCTAAGCGATTGTTGTGATTTGCCTTAGACTGGTATAAAAAGTCTCAATGATCTCTGAATCAAAAGTAATTCTTTTTGCCACTTAAGGGAATATTTCTGTGAGTCACCTTCCTTAAGATGTCTCGCTATGGTATCATGGCAACCCAACCCCTCGCTACGTTGACACCGTTCACCACCCTCCTAGGTGTGGGAATTTCGCTACTTACTTAAACCTTGTCATATGCTCATTTCCATCATTCTTGATGTGTGTATCGTGTCTCATCTCGACAGATGTCGCTATGTCTCGTTCTGTGAGTTGATCGTCGGTTGCTCGATCTTCAAGAAGATCGATTCTTCGAGAGTTTCTTTTCTTCTCGTCATCGCGTGGATGAAGATCTGAAAAGCAAGGATGCCAGAGTCAACGTATGCAACGAATCAACAACCCTAAGAGGTGCAACCTGGATCGTGAAGATTGTGTTGGTCTTGTGCCCCTCTGTCTTCTTACCTCACGTCTTGAATCTCGGGACGAGATTCTTGTTTAGTGGGGGTGAGTTGTCACAGCCCTAGAGTACCTGAGTGAAATAGTTGCATCTCCACTCATGCATCATGTCTAAATTCTGAAAGTTGAATTGAGGTTAGTTGAAACCCTCATAAATCACTTCAAAAATAATCAACATTAAAATCTTTTCAAAGAAGTCCAAGAAAATGTTCCTCTTAGTCTCTGAAAATATTGGCAAGAGGTAAAACTTAAAACAATATTTTTGGAATCTCAGAGATATTTATTTTGGGCCTTTGAATTAAATCAATAATTATTTGCATTGGATATATATTTATTAAATAATTAATATATGTCCAATAATTCTGATCTTTGGTGAAGGGCTTTGGAATAACCCAACTAGTCCCTACAAGAATTATCAGAAGCAACAAAAATGATTTAGTGTCTAAAACTAAATCAAAACAAATTACAGAAAAATAGAAAACAAAATTTAATTAAAAGTGAGAGAGAGAGAGAGAAGGACTAACCTGGAACTTACCTCGGCCCACCTACCTGTGCGGCCTGCTGTTGAAGCCGGCCCACCGCAGCCACCCCCCTGCCAGTTGTCTTCCTCCTCTCGCCAGAAGGCAGAGGAG